>NW_005871261.1:322538-416843 GCF_000147115.1 Myotis lucifugus | reverse complement strand
CTTGTTCTTCCTACGTGAACCCCTTCCCTCCCCAACCTTCTCTAGTTTCATCGTCCTAATCTTTCCGCTCAAATAGGGCTGCCTCCTGATGCTCGCCCCTCAGGCAGCCCAGCTCGGTCAGCAGTGAAGCTCCAGGGAACCCAAGAGGGCAGCCCCGCGTGGCTCCCTTCCTCCCTGAGCCATCCTCCCAGCTCTGTTGAGGAGGCGACGGGTGTCTCATGGCAACGGCCAGCCCTGGGGACTAACCCGGCTCTACTGCACCCAGCCAGCCGCCTCGGGCACATGTCCTGGTGCGTGCAGCGATGACCAGCCTACTTCATGGGGCTGTTTGGGACATAACCCGAGCTGCCATGGCCCGAGTCAGCCCTCCTCATGCCCAGCCATGCCCAGTGCCGAGCAAACGCCAAAAGACCAGCCTCTGGTTTCAGACCCAGTCGCTAAGTCTCTGGGTGGCCCCGGGGGACATGACTCTACATCTTTGTGACTTGATTTCCCCATCTGAGCAATGGAAGTGTCCCTCCTCTCCACTCCACCCATCTCTCGCACTGCATAGACCAGTGGTTCTCAACCTTCTGTCTCTTTAAATACAGTTCCTCATGTTGTGACCCAACCATAAAATTATTTTCGTTGCTACTTCATAACTGTCATGTTGCTACTGTTATGAATCGTAATGTAAATATCTGATGTGCAGGATGGTCTTAGGGCGACCCCTGTGCAAGGGTCGTTCGACCGCCAAAGGGGTCTCGACCCACAGGTTGAGAACCACTGGCCTAGACACTCCAAGGAGCCTGCAGGACAGGGTTTCAAAGGCTGTTGTCTGGGGAAGTGAGGTGAGAGGGTGAAGAAGAAAAATATTCAGCCGGCCTGGCTTGGAGGCCCGAGGAGGCTGAGGAGGTGGGGAGGAGGCCATGGGGCAGCCCTGCCCCCTGCAGGCACATGTGCAGCCCCATCTGGAACAGCCGGCCCCACCCGCACACATGGTCCTGCAGCCAGACCTCCAGCACGCCCCCACCCCGCTGGCTGCCTTCCCTGCCACCCCCGGATTTGTACCCATAATCTGCATATTTAGCAGTTCACCACATCGCAGGCCAAACCATAAATCCTCCTCCTCTTCCGGGGGCGGGAAAGAGCTCCCCACGCCCTGCAGCACCCCGAGGCCTGGCTCCTGAGAGCCCGCTCCCCAAGTCTCCCGGCGGGCAGGTCCTCAGGTGTCCCCCGGCTTCCAGGGGCCGAGCCAGGCAGCTCAGAAATCAGAGTAATAAGATAATTGCAAGAGAAATACAAGGGAATCAGAACAGTTTCCTTTGACCTGCAGGACGCTCCGTGAGATGACCTGGGCAGCACCTCTCTCCCCGTCGTGCAGAGGGGTAACCTGAGGCTCAGGGCCCACTCGGCAGCAAAGCCAGGCGAGGCTGCGTGTCCCGAAGGCCTGACCAAGGCACGTGAAGTGCTAACCCTGGAGTCTGGAAGCAGCTGGAAACTATGGGCGGACCAGAGAGTGCGGAGCCCACACATGGCCTCCGATCCCAGCTCTGCCCCAGCCAGCGGGGTGGCCACGGTCCTGGGCTTGACCCTCTGAGACAGGTCCATCCCCCCTCGCTCCTGGGCCCTCTGCAGCCTCCTGATTCAGCCCCCAGCCTCCGCCTTCCCTGCCCCAGCCCCACAGAGGCAGGGCCTTCACTGTCACTGATTCTCTTCAACGCAGTGCCAATGGACACCCTTAGAACGCTGCTACCAAGAAATATGCACAGCGGACGTCCTGGTGCCCGTAGCCATCCTTGAACCTGATCCCTACCCCGGAATGCCAGCCATTCGCTGTTCTGAGCTCCGTGTAAGGACCAGCCGCTCCGTGAGCGCTCTGTGGAGTGCCCCTTTAGTCCTGACCTAGCCCTTCGGAGAGGGAGGAAGACGATGAAGATGCTGAAGACGGTGTCGGTGAGCAGCTGTACTCCACCCAGAGCTGTCGGATTCGGGGCCTGCGCCTCCACCCCACGCTGGAGAGCCCACGGCCAGGGGCGTCCGAGGGAGGAAGGAATCCTCTCGCTTTCTGCTTTAGGGGCTCCTGCAGCTCAATCCGCGTGTGGCCTAACCTCTCCCCGCCCCAAAGGGCGTGCCCACTGCCAATTTCCAGCACCCACCGCCTCCACTGTCCTCTGTCCGGAGGTATCTACTAGTCACTATAGAGATCTACCAGCAGGTGACCTCCCTCCATGGCCTGGCTGTGCGCCATAGGCCGGCCGGTCTCTCCCCGGCAGCACCGGTGCTCGGCCGGACAGGACACGGGTTCCAGGTCTTCTCTTCTCTCTTCTACTCCTTCCTCTAACAAGCGCCTCACGCCAGGCACTGTTTGATGAGGGAGATAAAGTCACTTTAAAAATGCCTCCGGCTTATCCTCTCCAGCCCGGGTTGCCCCTGCCCACCCCCCTTAAGTGTCCACTCCTGGGTGAAGTAGAAATTTAGGACAAAGATGGAAAAACCACGCCTGGAAGCAGAAGACCAAGGTGTAGGTGCTCACCTTGGCATTAACTCGTGTGACCTTGAGTGAGTCACTCGACTTCTGGGGGTCGGCTTCCCCAGCTGTCACATGGGGGCCTGGACTCCAGCCAGCAGGCAGCCTCGGTCACTCGGGCCCCTCCTTCCTAATTTTTGTCCTGTTCACCTACTCCCGTAACTTTATTAACTGAATATTATTCTTTAAATAAAGGCACTTCCCCCAGTTAAATACATTTGTTTTAAAAGGAAATCTTAAATCGCTTCCACAAATGAAAACCCCAGTATCACTTGCCATAAGAAATAAAAGGTAACCAGAAAAATAAATACAATGAAGACAAAATAACGTTAACAGCCTCCGTGGAAACCGTTCCCTGCCAAAGGCTGCGGTCCCAACGCCTGCTCTCCTTCCACTCATTCATCTACTAAATGTCCCCCGGGCTCCTTTCCTGGGCCAGGCATTGTTCTGGTTCCGGAGATAAAGACATTGAAGAGAAATAGATAACGTTCCTACCTGTTGGAGCTCATGCCCTGGTGGAGAGGGAGACAGAAAATAAGTAACATAAGCACAGTATGGGAGAGGCACACGCTATGGAAGGAAAGAAGCCAATGGAGAAGGGGCCATTACCTCACCCAAAATGGCCAGGGAAGGTGTTGCTGTGAGTCTGAGCAAAACTCTGAAGGAAGCAAAGGTATAAGCTACATGAATGGCTAAGAAAAGAGCATTGGGTCCAAGAAAAAAGCACATGCAAAGGCCCTGGGGCAGGAGGAGTGTGATCATGTGTCTGAGAAATCTCGAGGAGCCCAAGGTGAAGTGTGCTGGGGGGTTGTTGCTCGGCGGGGCCTCCAGGGCTAAAGAAGTCAAAGACATCAAAGCTTTGAGCTCACTCCGGGGCTGCCCTCAGAGTAGGGAGGCAGACCCCAAACTCCTCTTTCCAGAAGAATCCAGGCTGGGGGAGGGGTTGAGGGAGAGGCCCAGAGCTGGGACCAGGGTGAGGCAAGTTGGTGTCCAGGGCACAGAACTGAAGGAGGCACTCCTGGTAGGCAGGCACTCGCACACACGGAGAGAAGCACCTCCTTACATTTTGCTTCCTGGTGTCCGGCTTGCCTCACCCCAGTCCTGGCCCTGATCTGATATCCCACTGTCTCGCTTCACCTGAGGCAGAAGGAACCTCCCCACCCCTCACCCTTCCCCAAAGCTCAGTGCCTCAGCTTGCTGAGCTGACACTGCTCATCAACAGGGTGCTGCCCCCTACTCTCTGTGCGATCTTAGGCCAGCTCCTCCCCTCTCGGAGCCTCAGTTTCCCCATCTGTGAAAGTGACACCACATGAAGCTGCCACAGCATCAGGATCACTTGGGACTCATGCAGGGGTGGGGTGGGGGAGCCCTACTTATTTCGGGTCTCCACTCCAAACCTACCGAATCAGAATCTCAGGGGTAGGGCCCAGAATCTACCTTAAGTTCATGGGCCATTTGCTCTGTGAGCTACTTAGAGCCTTCCAGCTCTGACTGTCTTTGGGTTTATATACAGACAGTCCTCGGGTTACATCAGACTCGACGTATGTTGTTTCGTGGTTACATCGCCATGTCTCATTTATAATAATAAAAGCATAATATGCTAATTAGACCAGACAGCCAAACGACCTTCTGGACGACCTTTTGCACAAAGCCGGGGCTGCAAGGGCCGAGCCCCTTGCACGAATTTCGTACATCGGGCCTCTAGTTTATTTATTAAAAAAAAAAAAGTTCTGTCATTTCAACTTATGTACATATGTGCTTTAATTTTTTTATTATTTATTTACCACAAGTAAAGGTCAGGAATTGTTATCTTTCTTTTAAATTTTTTTTTTACTGTTTCATTTCATGACTGCCGTGTATGTGCTCCATGTGAGTGACGTAGGTGCTTATGTAGGTGGGTTCCGACTTACGGCAAAAATCGCGTTATGTTGCGCCGTAGGAACGGATCTCCCACATAACCCGGGACCTACTGTACTCCAATTTAGAGAAAAATGCCATTGGTGGGTTCATTCATTCATGTATCCTTCCAATCAAGCAACACATATTTCTTGAGTGGTTACTGAGGGCCAGGACATATTCTAGGTTCACAATCCTGTATTCACAAGGTGCACACACTGGTGGGGGGCGAGACATAAGACACAGGGCAGGATGGTTTAGATGACAAGAGCTGTGAGGAAAAGACACTGTGGTATGAGACTGGAGGAGGGGCAGGGCTACCTTAGGGTCCTTATAGATCAGTGATGGCGAACCTTTGGAGCTCGGCGTGTCAGCATTTTGAAAAACCCTAACTTAACTCTGGTGCCGTGTCACATATAGAAATTCTTTGATATTTGCAACCATAGTAAAACAAAGACTTATATTTTTGATATTTATTTTATATATTTAAATGCCATTTGACAAAGAAAAATCAACCAACAAAATGAGTTCACGTGTCACCTCTGACATGCGTGTCATAGGTTCGCCATCACTGTTATAGATGCTTCCTTGAGAAGAGGCATTTGAGCTGGCACCTGGATGACATTCTCAAGGAAAAGGTGCTCCAGGCAGCATGTAAAGCCAGTGCAAGGGTCCTGGGGCAGGAGCACATCTGGTGCATGTGAGCAATAGATAGGCCAGTGCAGCAGGAACATGGTGAGTAGAGAAGAGGAGGAAGTGACAGGGATAGAGAAGAACAGGGGACAGGGCATGCAGGGTGAACCGAGACAAAGTGTTCAGCAGGTTCTAGCAGGATGGGATCTTCTTCAACAGATGACTCTGATACTGGCTGAGAACAAATTGGAAGGCACAGTAGAATCAGGGAAGCAGCCCCAATTGCTCAACTGAGATGGTCTGGTGGCTGAGCTGGAGGTAACTACTAGTAAATAGCCTGCCTGCAAGCTATGCAGAGCACAGGTAATTCCTGCTGTGTCCACAAGGTGGCAGAATTCCAGCGAGGACAGGAGAAGCCAGACACGGGGTCAGGCAGGGCTGCCTGTGGGACCAATGGGCGGTTCGGCTCCAGGGGGCAGCCCTCATGCTGCATTCCATGTGAACAGTGCCTACTGGGGTTGTACAGTGCACGGTCTGGCCTGGAGTCTATATTCTGCTGTGCCTGGTGGTGCTAACCAGTAAGTAGGACTGAGGCAGGCCTAACGTGCTGCACCCCTGTCCACAGCAACCAGCACCTCTGAAAAGCCCAGACTCAAGCTGGCCTGGCCGGGGCTGAAGCCTGTCTCGGCTACATACCAACTATGCAACCTGGACATGCTGCTTACTCTCTCTGTGCTTCCGTTTCCTCATCTGTCAGATGGGGCCGGTAGTAGCCCCCACCTCAGTGTTGCTGGGCAGATTACATCAGCTAACATGCAAAAAGTGCTTGGGATCAGGCTTAGGTCATTGTTAGTTCTCACCACATGCGAGCTTTTACATGTAGTGAGAACTCCTTTCTTTGGCAAGTGAGCTGGGAAAAGGTTCAGCGAGTAGGTGGAGAAGGTCCCCATGACCCGGGAGGCCTGGAGCAGATGGTGATGGCTGAGCAGAAACCGGACAAGCAGAGGAGAGGGAAGGAGTGGACTCTTGATTTACATGGAGGCAGGGCCAGGGAGGAACAGCAGCAGCGGCAAAGTGGGTGTTTGTGGGAGGATCGAAGGAGCTGGTACCTGGAAGGGAGAGTTTGGTGAGGTGGTATGGAAGGCGAGAGGTTAGGCACAGGTCCTGGGGCCAGACTGAAGAGCCTTGAATGCTGAGAAGAGAAATTGTGATCTCTCTCACTCAGAGCCCCTGGGGGAAAAATAATAAAATGATTTAACAATAGCATATGTATAAGGTGTTGTACATATTATCTCATTTAATATTCCAAACAAACCTCTTGTTATCAACAACTATTACTATCTCTGTTAGGGATGAATCCCAGGCTGGTGAATTTTTCATTTCAGTTCCACTCAGAGAGGCAGAATCGGTGAGGGGGGGAGGTCTGCAAATGCCCTGGCCTTCTCCAGCAAATGCAGGGGAAAGGTCAACTTAGAAACAAACAGAGAAACGAGAAAGCAAATCAAACCCTTTTCAGCTGTCAGATAAGCTCCTGTCATAGCATTATGGCCCCCACTTGGCAGATGAGGAAACAGGCCCAGAGACTGGATCTAGAACCCACACCTTAAGACTCCACTGCCCATGAGGTCTGCTATGGTGAGGCTTTGCACACCTCTCCCAGTGCCTCCTGATGAACGCAGCCCCAGCCCACCCCTGCCCCATCGGCTGGGTCAGCAGCATCCTCAGGTATCACCTGCCCCACCATAGGCTTGCAGCAATGTGCAGGCCTGGAAGTGCCCACTTTTAGGGACAAGTGCGACACCTTGTGGAAGCGTATGAGCATGGCATCCTGTTAAATGTTATGGGCATTTTCCTGGAAGGTGCCAGGGCATATTCACTGCCTCACTTCCTTCCTCTCTGTGAATATTTATTGAAGGCCTACTATGTGCCAGGCACAGTCTAAGACAAGCACATCAAACTCAAAGGCTAACACGGGCCAAATAAATGAGGCATGTGGCCCGCGGGCCGCGAGTTTGACATGCTTGGTCTGAGGTGTTATAAACACAGAACTAAATGTGATCCTTTCCCTAAAGAAACTTCCAGCATAGAAGAGGCATTTCCCTCAAGAACCTTGCAGCATACAATATTGTTATATTTTGTAACAATCATTGCAATCACCATTATCAGCCACTATCATCAATGTCACCACTGATGTCATCAATGTCACCACAACACATCACCATTCTCACCATTACTGTTACAATCTACTATCACCATCCTCATACGACCACTACCATACCCATTGCCTTATCATCATCATCTTCACTGCCACCATTATCACTGCCACCACCATCAGTGTCACTATTAACAACATCCATTTATGTAGTTCTTCTTTAACTTCATTAATCAGGGTTTTGTAGTTTTTCTCATATAGATTTTATACATGTTTTTTAGATTTATAACTACATATTTCATTTTGGGGGATGCTATTGGAAATGGTATTGTGTTTTTAATTTCAAATTCCATTTGTTCATTGCTGGTATATAGAAAAGCAACTGACTTTTGTATATTAATCTTGTATCCTACAATCTATCATTACCTAACAGTACTAGGAGGTATTTTCATTATTATTCCTAATTTTCTACATAATGATCACGTCATCTATGAACAAAGACAGTTTTATTTCTTCCTTATCAATCTGCATACATTTTGTTTCCTTTTCTTGTCTTACTGCATTAGCTAGGACTTCCAATGTGGTGTTGAAAAGGAGTGGTGAGAGGGGACATCCTTGCCTTGTACCTTAGTAAGAAAGTTTCCAATTTCTTACCATTAAGTACAATGTTAGCTGTAGTTTGTGTGTGAGTGCGTGTGCGTGCACGTGTGTGTGTGTGTGTGTGTGTGTGTGAGTGTATGTTTGGCAGATATGCTTTATGAGGTTGGGGAAGTTCCCCTCTATTCCTAGTTTACTGAGAGTTTTTGTCATGAATGAGTGTTGGTTCTTCTTCCTCAGAAATCCAGGCTGGTGGATACTTTTTCTGTCTATTGCTTTTCTGCATCTGTTGATATGGTCATGTGATTTTTCTTTTTTCAGCTTATTAATGTGATGGATTACATTAATTGACTTTTGAATGTTGAAACAGACGTACAGACCTAGGATAAATCCCACTTAGTCACACTGTATAATTCTTTTTACACATTGTTGGATTTAATTTGCAAATATTTTATTAAGGATTTTTACCTCTAGGTTCACGAAGGCTCTTGGCCTGTAGCTTCCTTTTCTTTTTTGCAATGTCTTTGGTTTTGGTAGCACAGCAATGCCGGCCTCCTAGAATGAGTTAGGAATGACTCCCTCTACCTCCTTTTACTTTTATTTATGGTGAAATTTAGAACACACATACACATGTATATGAAAACGTGTATGTCCACCATAAGGACAATATTAAAAACAAATGTCTGCCTACCCAAGCCAGGAATTGTGACCTTGGGGTAGTAACTCAGCCTCTTTCTTCTTTTTCCTCACTTTTAAACTAGCATTAATCATAACAAACATATTGAACCTCAGGCCTATTTCAAGTATCAAATAAATTACAGCATGTTAAAGGTTTAGCACAGTCTCAGGGCCTGGGAAGGACTCGTTAATATCAGATATCACTATGACCAGGTCTTTAATTTTATATATAGAAGCATGTCTTAGCCTAGAAATCTAATCCATGCCTCAAGTGTTACACAGTGAATTTTGCATAACGGGGGACTACATTCTTCTGTGTCTACGTGGCAAACATAATGCATTCCTAACCCACCCCAAATTCCCAACCACGTCCCCAATTATTATTTAAACATAAAGTGGCTGAAACACCAATTGCCTAATTACTGAACCCCGAATGGACTCGTTGGTGTGCCTGTTTGTCCGCTGGGCACACAGTGTGTGGCGGGTGAAGGCTGTCCACCACTCAACCATTCCTCTAGCTTTTTAAAAAACATGTCATGCTCAGGAAATGTGGTAATGCATTCCAGAACCAACGGCACATTTATAAGTGTCCTCTGCTTTTTTATTCATAAAAATATATGTGTGTGTGTGCCATAGATGGAGGCACATGTGTGGCACAGTGAACAGCTTTATCCACACATTTTTTTCTTTTTTTCTAGTTAAACAATGACTTTATTGCTTGAGTATGTAGACATTTTATGCAACCAAGACAGAGGCTGTGGATGGACTCATGTTTCCAATGAGTGTGGCGGACTCGTTTGGTCTTATAATATTGAGCCAGCTGGTAAATACAACTGTGAATAATATAGCTCTCTATCACAATGCAATGGAATTAGCATTCTTATCCTTTCTGTTCCTCTCAAGATGCTTTCGAACAGCAACTGCCTTTTTTTTTCAAATATATTTTTATTGATTTCAGAGAGGAAGGGAGAGAGACAGAGAGATAGAAACATCAATGATGAGAGAGAGTCATTGATCGACTGCCTCCTGCACACCCCACACTGGGGATTGAGCCCGCAACCACCGCATGTGCCCTTGACCAGAATCAAACCTGGGACCCTTCAATCTGTAAGCCACGCTCTATCCACTGAGCCAAACCGGCTAGGGCCGCTTTCTTAATTAACTGGTAGAGATCCTCAGGAAAATCAGGCGCAAGTCCTTTGGACTTAAGAATTCTCAAGATCTCATTGCGTGTTACAAAGCGTCCTTGCTCGATGCCATGTGGGTCTCCTGGGGTCACAGTAGTTTGTGAGGAAGTCGGACCCTTCTTGGCCAGCTTGTAGGCCTGCTCCTTCTCCTCATCAGATGTCCACTTCAGCCAGGTGGGGGCGCTGCAGCGGGGAGGCAGGGCCCCCTGGGACAGGCCCTTCCAGGGAGCATGCCCGCGCCCCCTGCTGGCAGCAAACAGGCTCCAGAAATGAGCTCCATTCATGTCTTTCATCGCCAAACGTTTCTATTCACAGATTTGGTTTTCTGGGTCTCTTGGCTTACCTTCGTTCTCCACGGGCTTTTCCTCTTTTGTGGAAAGCATTTCCAATGAATAATGTGAGGGAGGCCAGAGAGGGGGCGCATGGCCCATTATGCAGCCTAGAGGATGGGCATGGATCTCCGGGAAGAGCCGCTGAGGCGCAGCGACACTGGGTCCCCCCACAGCATGGACGTGCTGCGGCCATTCTTCTGCAGAATCGTCGGAGCAGGCTTTTTGTCCCTTGGAGTGAATTTGGGGTAAAGGTTGTTAAAGTCACGGTGTGTACCCTTTCTTCAGAAGAAATGTGGTTCCGATAGAAACAAACCAGTTGGGAGCAGCGCTGCGGGAAGAGGGCCTGGAGCCCGCAGGCCCTCCCCCTGGGACCCCCCGCTGGACTCCAGGCGCGTCCACCACGATGTGAAGATGTACATGGACATCGCGCTTCCTGGGAAGCGCACCGAGCCAGATTGCTTCCACGTTTCCAGCATCGCACCGGCGGCCTAAGGCCCGGGACTCCGTTTCATGCTCACTGGTGGGAGCTTTCCTCGGCTGGGCTTTTTATGGGCACGACTTCCCTCTCCCTTTGCGTCCTGGCTCCCGTGTGCAGTTGTTGGGGATATTTTCCAGTTTCCTCTCATTGTGGTTGCTGACAATTGTCACAATCGGGAGATGTGCCCTGGATGCTCATGAACCACCTTGGACTAGTGCAGCGGCCTCCTCCCTGGTCTCCCCGCCTCTAGGCTTGCCTCTCCAAGGCCTGTTCTCAAGGGGCAGCCTGAGGAACCTGTTGAAACACAGTCAGATCATCCCGTTTCTCTGCTCAAATCCTTCCCTCTGACTCAAGCCCAAGTCAGTCAGACCCTCCATCATTGGGCCTGTGACACATCTCTGGCCTCATTTCCTATTATTTTCCCTGCATGCAACCTGTTCCAACCTAGCTCAGCCTCAGGGCCTTTGCACATGCAACCCCTCTGCCTGGGGTGCCCTTTGCCCAGGTAGCCTCAAGGTCTCGCCCTCACTTCTTCAGGTCTCTGCTCACATGTCATCTTCTCAGGCTTCTCTGACCTGTTATATGAAACAGCTTTCCTCTTCCAGAAACTCCCTACCCTTTACTCTTCTTCACTCTTCCAATCCACTTACTGCCACCCACCATGTTATATATTATTACTAGAGGCCCGGTGTACAACATTCGTGCACTGGCGGGGGGGGAGGGAGGATTCTCTCAGCCCAGCCTGAGCCCTCTCACAGTCCGGGACCCCTTGGGGGATGTCTGACTGCCAGCTTAGGCCCACTCCCTGCAAGCCGGCAGTCTGACATCCCCCGAGGGGTCTTTAGTGCTGCCACCGAGACGGGAGAGGCTCCTGCCACCACTGCTGTGCTCACCAGCCATGAGTCCAGCTTCTGGCTGAGCGGCGCTCCCTCTGTGGGAGCGCACTGACCACCAGGGGGCAGCTCCTGTGTCGAGTGTCTGCCCCCTGGTGGTCAGTGTGCATCATAGCAATTGGTCGTTGTGGTTGTTGGGTCAATTTGCATATTAGTCTTTTATTATATAGGATTGTCCATCCTTCACTGGAAGGTAAGAAGCTTCAAGAGGGCAGGGCCCTTGACTGTTTTGCTTACAGCTGTCTCCTCAGTGCGAGAATATTGTCCAGTACACCGAAGGCATTCAATAAATAATTGTGGGATGAAGGAATGAATTCCAGTCAAATGAGAGTATTAAGCATGATTTCTTGCATTATGTTGTTTTGTAACTGGCGTAGGTGGTAATTCTGCCACCTGGAATGTAGCTATCAGTGCTAGAGCGGCTGGTGGTAGAATGTCTTTTGGTTCCCATTGATCCACTCCTCCTCCCTGTAAGAACATTAGATAGTCCTGCCCATTGTCATGTGATTGATTAACATGAGAGAGGACACTTCTCTGTCCACTGATGTGGAGCTCAGCTCTGTGACTTGCCTTAACCAATAGAAATGTGAGCAAAAGGGACAGATGCCACAGCTGACCAGAAGCTTTGAGAACCATCATGGGGCTTGGCCATTCTTTTTCCTTCTCCCATAAGAAAAGCATATCCCAAATAGGGGCCAATTTTTCATCTTGAATCTAGGAATAAGAAAGACATAAGGAAGGAGCAGACGCCCATCTGACTCATAGCAATCTTTAGTGGTCATTTAACATAAATGAGAAATAAATCTTTGTTCTAAGTCAATGAGAGTGTCAGGGTTCTTTGTTACTGCAGCATAACCTCACAAAAACTGACTAATACAGGGCTAAATGGTAGCACTGGAGAAGTAGTTAAAATAGATGACCTCTGAAGGCCCTTCTAGGCCCTTATCCTAGACTCTATGGCTCATTCTCAGTAAATGGGACATGAGTCCTGAAAAAGAAGGCATTTGGGGGAGACAGTAGAGCATATTTATTGGGTGTTGAGTCAGACAGTCCTGGCTTGCTCCAAGCTTTGCCACTTACCAGCCATAATATCTTATTCAAATTATTTATAAACTCACTGAGCCTTAGTTTCCCACTCCATAAAATGGGGATGGTAGCCCTAACTGGTTTGGCTCAGTGGATGGAGCGTCGGCCTGTGGACTCAAGGGTCCCAGGTTTGATTCCAGTCAGGGGCATGTACCTTGGTTGCAGGCACATCCCTAATAGGGAGTGTGCAGGAGGCAGCTGATCGATGTTTCTCTCTCATCGATGTTTCTAACTCTCTATCCCTCTCCCTTCCTCTCTGTAAAAAAATCAATAAAATATATTTTTTTAAAAATGGGGATGGTGCCCTAACCGGTTTGGCTCAGTGGATAGAGCGTCGGCCTGCAGACTCAAGGGTCCCAGGTTCGATTCCGGTCGAGGGCATGTGCCTTGGTTGCGGGCACATCCCCAGTAGGGAGTGTGCAGGAGGCAGCTGATCGATGTTTCTCTCTCATCGATGTTTCTAACTCTCTATCCCTCTCCCTTCCTCTCTGTAAAAAATCAATAAAATATCTTAAAAAAATAAGCCTTCTTAAAAAAAAAATGGGGATGGTAATTGTTCCCACCGCAAGGGGTCAGTGTGAGGATTAGATGAGACAGTGCCCAGCACGCATGTAGCACGCCCTCCAGCAGTAGGAGCTGTGGTGGACATTTGTCATATTCAAGCTGCTTTGCATCTTTTAAATAGTCTTTCCAGATTTGACGAAATTCCTACATTACAAGTTCTACCACCCACAGTGGACATGGGAACTCCATCTCCCAGCCTCCCGGCAGCCAGCCCTTCAGGCAAGTGGCCTAGGCTCTCCAGGCAGACCCTCCGTACAAGGCTTGCCTTGGAGGGAACAGCTCTGCCAGGAGCTCCGTGTTTTGCTGGTGTGGCAGAGGTGACCTCCTGGTGGTGGTCTGCCAGGGGTTCCTGGGGAAAGTGGGTGTCAGATGGAGGAGGGTGAAGACAATTGTCTTGTTAGGTCAGTTCTGCAGTAATTTGAGATCTTATTCATGGAAACTGAGCTTGATCCTCTCTCCAGCCAACCCCAACCTTCCTCCCTGCCTTCACCTCCCAATAGCTCAGGGGGCTTTGCAAATGCCTTTTAGTACATTTTTCTGCATTAACCACCAGGTTACACTTCCTACGCTTATAATGCCGACTAGACTTAATATTATTTCATCACCATTGTTAAGTAAGAGTCACTGGGGCCTTAAGGCCTCCTGCCACCCAGGGGGACTGTCGGCTGGCTAGCATTGGCTCGTAAATCCCATACCCCAAGTTTCCTTGGGTGAGGAATCTGCAGTTGGAACCTGCTAAGGAGACCTATTTTCATGTCTACCTTCGCCTGGCCCTCCTGCCACCAGAACCGGGTGGGAACCTTCCCCTTCCCCCCAGCCTTCCTTCTCCTAGGCTCCAGTGGTTCTCAACCTTCTGGCCCTTTAAATACAGTTCCTCATGTTGTGACCCAACCATAAAATTATTTTCGTTGCTACTTCATAACTATAATGTTGCTACTGTTATGAATCGTAATGTAAATATCTGATATGCAGGATGGTCTTATGAAAGGGTCGTTCGGCTGCCAAAGGGGTCGCGACCCACAGGTTGAGAACCGCTGTAACTAGTCTCTCTAGGCTTCTCTTGATTGGCTGCACTGAATGCTGTGGACACCAGAGGGCGATAAATACCCACTTTGGAGAGAAGAGTATGGCGAGTTACGTTTCTTTTTTCCACTCTATTCTGTTGGTGAAAGTAACGACTTGGAGACAACAAACTAGTCTGTCTTAGAGCCCTAACGTAGCAAATGTTGTGTGTGCATTGCCTGCAGCTTACAGGTGGGGAGACAGACCCAAACAGCCTTCTCAGTGCCTCTATTTCCACATCTTGGAAATTCACAGCCTCATAGGGTAATTGTTATAAGGACCAAATGAGTGCTATTAAAATTGATAACTTAAAATAAATGAATAAACTTATAACTTAAAGGAAACAGTGCAGGTTGAGGGGGAGGAGGTTCTAACTCTACTCTGAGGACTCTGAAGATGGAAGATCCTAAATAACCCACGTACTGAGGATTCATTGTCCGCTGTGGGACTTATTCATTCATGCACAAATGGTTATGTGAGAAATATTGTCTACTTCGCTTCTTTAAATCAGCTTAATTCATATGTACCACAGCCTTTTCTATCCACTCACCCATCAGTGGGCCCTTGGGCTGCTTCCACATCTTGGCCATTGTCAATAATGCTGCAATGAACATAGTGGTGCATGCCAGTCTTTTGAATTAGTGTTTTGGGTTCTTTCAGATAAATCCCCAGAAGTGGAATCAGCTTACTTCGGACTCTCAGTTCCCATCAGAGGAATTTCTACTCCAGTCATTCTAACAACCTACGTGGGGGAGGGTGTATTTTCTTGACTGAGGCCCCGGCCAGCAAGAAAATGTGCGACAATAGCATCCATCCTGCAAGGTCGTCTTAAACTTTGCCACATCACCCCCATCAAGAGAGGGAGCACAGTATGTTCTCTCCCCTTGAACTGGGTGGGCCTTGGTGACTGCCTCCACAAATAGAATACGGAAGAAGCAATGCTACATGATTCAAGTCTAGGTCAGAAAATGCTATTCGCTTCTACCTTGTTCTCTGCGTGCTCTTGAAACCCAGCTGTCTTGCAATGAGGAAGCCCACGTCGCGTGCAGAGAGGCCTCATGGAGAGGAACTGAGGCCTTGGTCCACAGCTCTGGCTCAGCACCAACTTGCTAGCCATCTTAGAAACGGGTTCCCAAGCTCCGGCTGAACCGGCTGACATTGCACAGAGCAGAGATAAGCCCTTCCCACCGAATCACCCTAAATTGCAGATTTATGGGCTAAATGATTGGGTGGTTTGTTACCGAGCAATAGGAAACAGATGCAGCGCTCTTCCTGCCTCCCTTCCTCCCTCCCCGCAGGCGCCAAGGAGACCCTGACACCCATGTTCTTGCCCACAAGAACCTTCAGGTCACCTGCTCGGCAGCTCCTGTGCCACACTTGGTGTGGGGGATTCTCTGAGAAGCTGGGAACCGCATGGACATATCCTTCTGAGGTCTTGCCATCCTACCATCTCCCCTGCCTCCAGGTTGGCCATTTGATATCTTCTCTCAAGGCTTCTAGAGTGGTTCTTCTTGCCCCTTTTCCCACCCCCAGAACTCCCAGCTTCACTTCCGGATGGACTGGAGAATTTCACAAGAGGTGCAAGTAGCCTCTCACGAGAGGGGGCGCTGCTCTCTGCCAGCAAAATGCCCAGGTGAGCCGTGACAAAGCAGGACTCCTGCTGGAAAGAGGAAATGTTGGGACAACCAACCCGATTCGATGTCAATAAAGAACCCAGACACACATCTACTCAATGACTGTCTCTTAAGCTTCCAATGTGTGTGAGCATTGTGTGAGGCGCTGGGGAGACAAGGACAGTGCCACCCATAGACCTGTGTCCACTCAGAGTCGGCACCCCACCCCACCCCTCTCCTCAGTCACGCTTTAGGCATATAAAACCCTGGAAATCTCTGCCTAGAGCAGTGATGGCGAACCTATGACACGCGTGTCAGAGGTGACACGCAAACTCATTTTTTTGGTTGATTTTTCTTTGTTAAATGGCATTTAAATATATAAAATAAATATCAAAAATATAAATCTCTGTTTTACTATGGTTGCAAATATCAAAAAATTTCTATACGTGACATGGCACCAGAGTTAAGTTAGGGTTTTTCAAAATGCTGACACGCCGAGCTCAAAAGGTTCGCTATCACTGGCCTAGAGGATCCAACACCAGTTTTAGGGCTTACACAAGCACTTTCCCCAGGACCACCCTTCTGAGGGTACAATGTGGCCCTGTGTGCACCCCTAGAAAGTTGAGCAAGTAGAAACGATAGGCAAGGCATGTGGACAGTTTGGTCACATGGGCTGGGTGTTTATATGCCTGGGTCCTAGGCCACTTGTAACATAGGACAGACATGGAGCTAGGAGGAGAATCAAGATGGGTGGGCTGAGAGCTGGGGTTAGGGCTGACCCACCCCACACTGTCATGTCCCTGCATAGAATTCTAAGAGTCCAAGAATTCTAAATTTGAACATGGCCTTCTTGGTCATTATCCTATATAATAGAAGCCTAATATGCTAAGTGTCCAACCGTTTGTTTGACCAGTCGCTATGACGCACACTGACCACCTGGGGGCAAATGCTCTGACCAGTAGGTTAGCTTGCTGCTGGGGTCTGGCTGGTCGGGACTGGGCAAGATGGGCTGGACACGCCCTGGAGCCCTCCCACCATTCCTCCCCAGCCCCGATCATGCATCGGTGGGGTCCCTTGGCCTGGCCTGTGCCTTCTCACAATCTGGGGCCCCTGGGGGGATGTCAGAGAGCTGGTTTCAGCCTGATTCCACCACAGGCCAGGCAGAGGGACCCCACTGGTGCACAAATCCATGCACCAGACCTCTAGTAAAGAATATTTCTCAAGATAGGAGAATAAACATGTTTTATTTTCCAGTCTGTTAAAGGTTTATATATAAGGTGTATGGGCATTAATTTGCACTATTAACACCTTAGGGTAGTTCATGTTAGGGAATAGGCCCAGTGCCCCAGTGGGGGCGGGTGGCAGGAGTATGGCAGAAATTCCAGAAGCTGCCTGTACACTGCCCTTCACGTTGCCACAGCTGCTCCCATCTCTAATCGGGAGTGACAGAGGCAGGAATGGGTAGCAGATGGGACTAATGTGATCAGATGTCTGTATGGAGGAGGGAGGGGCCAATGGGATCCAGCTGTTTTGCCAACGGCCAATCACCATCACAAACACACCCAGTTGGAGGGGAGGGGACATGGAGCACAGTAGAAGAGGAGGGCATTTTATGCCCATTTTGCATGGCTGGGCTGGGAGCCCAGCCCAAGACAGAATAGCACAGTGGTTCTCACAGTATGTCCCTGAACCAGCAGCATCGACGTCATCTGGGAGCTCGTCAGGCTCTTGGCCTCTTGCAGGGTAGATGGTGTCCCTCCGTGGGAAGAACAATTTAGCATGGAGATTCTAGGAAGAAGACTTTTTACTGGGAAAAGAACATTTGTTGGGCATGTACAGTGTCCAAGTATGGGCTAAGGCTTCATGAACACTATCAGAGTTGATCCTCAACGGACACTCTCAACATTGGTATTATTACCCGTTGAAGGGCTTATCACAGAAAAGTGAAGTACTGTGGATGAAAATGGGGCTCTAGCCGTAACCGGTTTGGCTCGGTGGATAGAGCGTCGGCCTGTGGACTGAAAGGTCCCAGGTTCGATTCCAGTCAAGGGCATGTACCTTGGTTTCAGGCACATCCCCAGTAGTCTCTCTCATTGATGTTTCTAATTCTCTATCTCTCTCCCTTCCTCTCTGTAAAATCAATAAAATATATTTTAAAAAAAAGAAAAAGAAAACAAAAGGTGGCTCTATAGAAAGTAACCTCACAGGGTGATCTGATCATAAGTTCCTAACTGGCAGGTCATGGTGGGTAGTCACCCGCCAGGCATATACCTTTTTTAGTAAAAGATTTATATTTGCCTGAAGCAAGCCCTGTCCATCATTCTTGTGCATCTAAATTAACACGTCTTTGAAATACTCAATCACCTTCCAGAGGGCACATGAGCTTGTCAACTACCCTGTAACCCAATCCCCACCTTGCTCTCATCTCACCTCCGTGTAACCTTTCTTACTTCCCACGTGATTTCAAGTGCATAATGGAAACTGCTAAACTGTCCTCCGAAGCATTCAAGATCTTGCTTCCCCGAAATTGTCGTCAGTTTTAGCTCATATAAACTCAGAAAAATTCTCTACAGGTTTGGACCTGCCTTGGGCCACAAGGTTCCCAGGTGGCTGTCTGGTCTGTATGATTGTCCGACCATCCTAACGTCTTCTCAAACCTGAGTGGGATTCAAAATCACCTCAAGACCTTGTTAAAACAAATTGCGAGGCTCCTCCCCCAGAATTCCTCATTCAGTAGGGCTGGCATGGGGCCCCAGAACACCCATACCCAGCAAGTTCCCAGGTGCTGCTGCGGTGGGTGCAAGGGCCATTCTCTGGGAAGGACCATGCTGGCTGCGATCCAGTTTCCTACTCCACCCATGCAGAATGACGTCCTCAGGAGATTCCAATGAGATAATGGGAATGAAATAGCTTTGTCAACTGCGCAAGTAAATGGCCCTGGTCAGTAACCTGCGGGTAACCTTCCTGAGGCTGGTCACAGGGGTCTGAGAATGCAGAGGGCTGGAATGCAGGTGGGGGCACCACAGCCATCTGGAGATCTTTGGCAGCCCATCGTAATTCTGGGCCATTTCTTCTCTAAGGAGAAAGTCACCTTCTGAGGGCTCTGGCCCATAAACCCTCTTACCACCACCACACCACCCCCCCCCCCAATCAACCCACGCCTCCTCCCTCACCTCAGTCAGCCTGTTGGGCATTGCCCCAACATCTGGCTGGGCCAGGCCACTACCCCAGGGGCCAGCCGGTCCAGGCAAGCTGGGGCAGCATCAAGCCTGTGATTCAGGGCTTGGGGCTGGATCCCTCTCACATCTCCACGACTTCCCTTCCCTTGGCTTCAGGTTGCTCTTGGGTAAAATGGGCGCAATATCTGCATAGAGTTGTGCAAATTCAAGAGCCAGTAGTTTTTACAGCGCTTGGCATAGAGCCCGGCCCCTGGCGAGAGTTCAATCAGTGGTAGCTGTTAGTATTTTCAAACAGTGCTTGGGCCCAAGCCGCCTCCTGATAGAGGTTCGGGCTTGGAACGCAAACCGCTCCCACACGGTTCACCGGTCGCACCCGGATGCACCCGCCCTGGGATGCCAGGGTGGGGGCCGGAGGCTCGCCCGCCGGCCGGGGTTTGGATTGGCAGGGCCGGACAGAATTAGGTAGGCGCGGAGGAAGGGGGGGGCGTGCCTGGGGCGTGGCCTCATTTTAGGGGGCGGGGGCCAGGGTAGGACGGGGAAGGCGAGGAGGGACAGGCCGTTAGGTAGCTCTGTGAGTGGGGCTTCTCGCCCTGCAGGGCGCGAGCCCGGGAGTCCCGCCAGGCGGGGGAGTCAGGCTGCATCCCAGGCCTGGAAGCTGGAGGGGCACAGAGGACCGAGCTGCGGGGGCGGGCCCGGGGGCGGGCCTCAGCCTCTGCGTCTGGGGGCGGGGCTAGCGGTGTAGATTGGGCGGCCACAGCGAGTCGGGGGAAAGAGGCGGGGAAAGGGGCGGGGAAAGGGGCGTGGCCCCACCCCCAGCAGGGCCCAGGGCGGGGCTGGCCAGTTCGGAGTCCGGGAGGCCGTGTGGGCGGGGCCTGATCTGGCTTGCAGCTGGGCTGCAATCCAGCAGCGCCCGGGGGCGGGGCCGGCGAACTGGCGTCGAGGAAGGCAGGGGGCGTGTCCGGGGCGTGTCCTCTCCGGGGGCGGGGCTTGGCCGAGGCTTCTGCTTTCTCCGCGGGGAGTGGGTGAGCCCTGCTCTGCACAGTCGGACGCTGACAGGGTTGCGATCGTGCGACCCCAGGCTTGCTGCGCCGAACAAAAAGCAGAACCAGCAGGTAAGAAGGGGCAGGGGGGCAGGGGGGCCGGGGGACCGGGGGGTGCTGGCCGGTAGCAAAGTTAGTTTTCGCCACCACTTCCAGAGCGCGCTTGGGCAGCTTTCTCGGAACAAGTGACAGGTCGGGCCACGAAGGCAGCTGGTGGGTGAGAAGGAGCTTAAGTTCCGGAATCCTGAACCAGTTCTCAGCTCCGCCATGCACCAGCTGTGTGTCCTTCGGCACATCCCTCCCCTGGGCTCTAGACCTCTCGGGTTCCAGTAAAAAGGAGGTTGAACCAGCTGAACTTCATGGTCCCGTTGCCCTTTCTCACTACAACCCCGGAAGGTGAGGGCTGGCAGGTGAGAGCCAAGTGCAGTTCAGCAACAGACATTCAAATCGCGTTGCTCAGACCGCAGTTTTCTGCCTGCCGGGTGGCACAGAGCAAAGCAACCTCTCCGGGAGCGTGAAGCGAATTGCTTCAAAGGCCACACTAGTTACTCAGATGGGGCTTGAACCCACAAGCCCAGAGGGAGCAGAGCCCAAGTCAGGAAACTTTCAGTCTCCCCTCCCCTCCCCACCCCCCACCCCCAACTCCTAGAGCCCAGTATGACTTTGGGCCAGAAACTCAAGGGGGCTTTTGTCCACCTCCAAGGGCTTTTTTCCAGGTGAGTTGGCCTGGGGGGCCCAGGGCTAAAAGCAGGGGACGAGTTCTCATCCAGTGAATGGGAAAGATAAGGGGAAACCCAGCCAAACTTTGGACCCAGGTCAAGCCCAGGGCCTGGGGTTCTGGCTGCATGCCCCGGGGTTAGATTAGTTCCTGGTTCTGGAGGTTTCTGTCCTTGGTGCTTGTGGGTCCCCTGTGCCAGGGCCGTGGTAGTTGGGCAGCCTAAATCAGTGGTCAGGGGCTTGGGCTTTGGGACCAAACTGACTTGGATTCCACTCCCCTGTGAGCTTCAGGTTCCTCATCTGTAAAATGGGGGTAATGACAGCACCCAATGGTAGTGGTGAGGACGTAATGGAATCGTGTGAACACAGTGCTTAGCAAGGCGCCAGGCACTCAGTGAGGCCTCACTACATGCCAGCTGCTCTGATGTGGATGGGCAGGTGGTGGACTGGCTTCCTGCCTGGGAATGAGCTAGGTTTTGGAGGGTCAGAGATTGGCTGCATCCCCTTCTGACCCTGTGTGAGCCAGAAATTGCCACCTGCCACCAGCATCACTTTGTTCATTTCAGGATTGAGTGGCTGAGTTTTCTGTAATATTGCTTGAGGTTGGTGGGTGTCCAGTTAAATAAACACAAAAATGTGCTCTGAGCACCTACTCTATATTAGGTGTTGTTTCAGAGGTGAACTAGCCAGACCTGGTCTCTGCCCTCACTTTGAGATGCTGACAGTGAGGACTCCCCAACCCCACCATGGTCCTTGGGGAGAGGGTAACTCAGACCCAGGGCTCCAGGCCAGATGAGATTTCACGGGTCTGTACTGCTCTGGTGGCTGGAATCCAGCTCTTCTACTGCACAGTGGGCTTGGGTGGAGGTATGGGCAGTGTGGACACCTGTTATCTGTTTGATCAGAGATGGGCACCAGAGGAGATTGGGAATGCTGTATGCTGGCTCCCAGCATCTCTTGAACCAGCTGGGAAATACAATGGGGCAAAGTCTGATTGAAGGCTGCACTAAATGAAGAGAGAGAGAGAGAGAGAGAGAGAGAGAGAGAGAGAGAGAGAGAAAGTATGGGGTGGATGTGGTGCTTAGCGGTGAGACACTGGAGAAAGCAGGGCAGGAAATGAGGACACTTCTTAGAGTTGGTGAGACTTCAGCAGAAGTTTCTACCTGGGCTCCCAAGTCCGGATTTGGCTTGAATCAACTTGGGGCTACAGACTCCCCTCTCCGAGCATTTGGGTGACATCAGATTGGATTTGGTTTGGTGGGGAGGGAGCGGTCAGTAGGTGGTGCCTGTAGGGGGAGATGCTTAGTAAACATTGACTAGGGGGAGATGCTTAGTAAACATTGACTGGAAAGTCCTATGCTCCACTCTCTTCCCCACATGATGAATGACCAACAGTGACACACTGATCCCATCCTTAGTTGCTTACAGTCTGGGGAGGAAGTTAGACAAGGATACCAGTGCTTCTGCAGGAGATAAATGAAAAAAGGACTAGAGGGATCAGTTAGGAAAGCTTCATGGAAGAGGTGGAGTTTGGGTGGGCCTGGTGGATTGGGAGGGTTTCTGCAGCCACAAGGAAGACAGTGTTTGGGCAGCGGAAAATGTCTCGTCAGAGGCAAGGAGGTCAGAGTGTTCAGGGAGATTTACAGAAACTTCTGGGCTGATCAGTCCGGCTGAAGAGTTGGGACTGTGCAGAGATGTGAAGGGGGAATGGTAGGTTGGGTCAACTGGTGGAGGGCCTTGAATGCCAAGGTGAGGTGTTTGGATTTGATTTGTAGAAAGTGAGAGCCACTGAAGGTTTTTGAGCACGGGAGTGACACAGTCAGAGTGGCACTTGAGGAAAGGCAGTCTGCCAGATATGCTGGAGTGGGTGGCCCGGCGGTCAAGGGATAATGAACTGATGGCTGTGGTGACAGGGAAGGAGGGGCCGGGCTGGGGGATAGAAAAGGCACCATCAGAGGAGTGGGAGGGGCCCAGGTAACATGGGAAACGTGAGAGTGTCCCTGTGTTTCTTTCTGTCCCCACCCAGGCTAGGTCCTGGTACATAGCAGGGGCTCAGAAGGTGCTGGGCGGGGCGGGCAGGGGAGGTACTGGGCAGGGTGATGAGTGCTACGGAGTGATAGAGAGGAGCCACCCAAGGAGGCCCCGTGTTTGCCATGATGGGAGGCACCTGGGCCAAGTGGCAGAGCTTTAGCCAGTCAGCAGTGGACTTGGGAGCAGGGGAGATGGGGAGAAATGCTTGTGGCTCTCCCCCTCATAGCCCCAGCCCGGGGAGGGCCCGGCTCAGAGGTCAGCCAGTGGGGGCACACATTTCCTACGTGTGGGGGTGGATGTTGGTTCCTCCAGGCTCCTCTGAAGTTTCTGCCATGTGGGGCAGTCCCCTCTCTCTTGAGGCCTCAGACTCTTAAGCCACAGAATGGAAGCTTCTCCTCCCCATTTTCCTTCCACCCCCAACCCTGGGCCCAACCCGTTTTCCCTGAGGTCCAGAAGGCCATCCCGCCACAGGGCTGAGCAGACCCAAGCCTTGAGCTCTCCTTTGGATTTGGAGCTTCTGGGGTCAGCTGGCACCCCCTGGTTTTGGCTTGGCTTTGACCCCTTGCTCCAAACTGTCATACCCACTTCCTCCACCCCTGGGAAGATCAGAGGGGGCGGTTATGATGTAATCAAGTGCGTCAAACCCCCAGGAGTTGACTCTGGGGGAGGCAGGAGGGAGGGAAGAGTCTGGGCCCCTTCTTGGGACAAGGCGGGGACCAGGGGTGAAGGGCTGGTTTAATCTCTGAAGGAACTGCCCTGCCCGCCACTTCCCCTCCTCCAAGCCCCAATCCAAGGAGCCAGGAGGGAAGTCCAGAGGTAAACATAAGTGTATGGCACATGTTGCTTCCCTCTTCCCTGCACCCTGATGCTGCCTGTGAGCAGGAGGCCAGCCACAGACCCAGTTGGTGTCTGGGTTTCTGGCTGGTTCCTGACTCACCCCTGGGGTTCCCCCTACACCATGGTTTTCCTGTCCACAGCTGATTCACTCTGTTCTGACACGCAGAAGCAGCTGAGGGGAGGGAAGAGGCCTGTAGTCTGATTCATGAAGTTCATTCCAAGTCAGCGGTTCTCAACCTGTGGGTCGCGACCCCTTTGGCAGTCGAACGACCCTTTCACAGGGGTCACCTAAGACCATCCTGCATATCAGATATTTACATTACCATTCATAACAGTAGCAACATTACAGTTATGAAGTAGCAACGAAAATAATTTTATGGTTGGGTCACAACATGAGGAACTGTATTTAAAGGGCCAGAAGGTTGAGAACCACTGTTCCAAGTCCTCAGTTTACAGGCAGTGTGACCTCCCATAAGTGCCTTCTCCTCTCCCGGCTTCCCTGCACTGCTCTGCTAATGGCCTATACTCTCCTTGGCTCTCAGAGGGTTCTAAAGCCAGGATCTGTCCCGTGTAAAGTAGGGTACATGTGCACACACGCATGCGCGTGCATGTGTGCCTGTGCAGACACACACGTACACAACACAGGCTCTCCGTACAGAGTGGAAGTGGGTGGCTCCTTTCAAACATACAATAACCAGTCCCCCCTCCTCACCCTTGCTTGTTCCTCCAGTGGAAGCACCCTCACCTACCTCCTGCCTGTCTGCCGCTTAGGCCCATGGGGTAGCATGGTGGTGAAGAGTTGGACTTGGAGCCACAATCTTGACCCTGCTCATGACTCTTTTTGAGCCTCAGTTTCTGAATCTGAGAAGTGGGGATAATAACGGTAACTACCTCACAGGGGAACGTGAGAAAAAACACGTTCATGAAGCTTAGCAGTTTTATACCTAGCACACAGTGAGAACTCCATCAAGGAGAGCTGTTCTTCTTTTCTGCCCCCGGCCCATCTTTCAAAGCTCGGACCAGCCTGCTTCTGGGGTCTCCAGGATCATTGCCTGGAGCACCTACCCATGGCACGGGCCCTCTGTGCTCCCCAACAGGTGTCGTATCCAGCTGAGTGGTGCTGCCCGGCTCTTCCTGGTGGTGTCTGGGACTCCCCAACATGACTATGCTTCCTGAGGGGAAGTAGGTCTGAACGTCAGTGGCAGACTTTCTCCAACCCTCTTCCTGTGTGCTTACGTACACACAGTACCTGGCTCTTTGCTGCTGTGTTCTGGCATACTGAGCGTCTCCGTGAAGCCCCCAGGCCGGGACTGCCCTGCCCATCTGTGTATCCTTGACTTCTGGCTCAAGGCCTGGCACACAGCAGGCAGTCGGGAAATGATGGTTGAATGAATAAGTGATTCTCCCTGGGGCAGCCCAGCAGGACCCAGCTCGGTGCCAGATCCTTGGCAACTCCTGGGCCAAGGCAAAGCCTGGAAGCGGGGTCTGAGTGCCCTGCCTTGCCCTTCAGGCCTGCCCTCCCCATTCCTGGAACCTGGGTCCAGGGAGGTGGGAATGGTCTGCTGGCCTGGGATTGCTCGGTTGGCACTTCAGTTTCCCTTGTGAGGCCTGGCCTTTGGCCTCCTGAGAGGGGAACAACCAGACTTCCTCCAGCCTCAGCCTGTTGAGGGGTCACTCTGGCCCGTAGTGAACCCTGACTCAGCCAGAGAAGGCACCTTCAACTCAGCAGTTATTTGCGGAAGGTGCTACTGCCCTGTGAGGGCACGGGCTCAGGGTTGGGGGAATGGGAGGCTCATTCCTCCAAGAAGTCCACCCCTGATATTCTCCCTCCAGACCACCAAGTGGGAAGCTCTGGGAAGCACCTCCACTCTCCCTTGTCTTCTTTCCTGGTAGTGGGGGCTCCTGCCCCTTCTTGGGGCGCCACCCCTGGCTTTCCCACGTGTGTGAAGGGTGATCCGGGTTGGAAGTTGTTGAGAATCTAGACCTGGGCTCACAGAGCCAATGCAGAGAAGTAGACGGAGTGCTGGAGGCTGGGCTGGAGGAAGCCTGGCTTCGGATCTGGCCTCTGCTGGGAAGATGCAGAGTGACCTTTGTCAGGGAGGTGACCCCCTAGGCTGGCTGTCTTGCTCTTCAGGCAGCGAGTGCTCCAGAAGCCTGCCTGGGGTCCAGCTGGCCTTGGCCCAGGAGAGTGGGGGAAGGAGCCATGGCAATGTCACGGACTCTGGAACCAAACTGCCTATAAATGATTCCCGCCTCTGCTATTTAGCTGCTGGGCGTGACTTTCGGCAAGTGTTTTGACCTTTCTGTGCATCGGTCTCAGCATCTGAAATTGAGATGGTAATATACTTGCCTCAGAGCGGTGTTTGAGAACGGTATGAATTCATGTACGTGAAGCATTTATGAAGTGTGCCTGGCACAGAGCACGTGCTATATGGGTACAAGCTGGTTTGGGTAGGCTGGCTATTAATAGGAAGCAGGATTTAAGTCTCTGGGGGGCAGAAAAACTTGGTGAATAGCTTGAGTCTGAGGATCAGGAGACCTGGGTTCTCAGACCAGCTCATCCTTCCCTTGCCATGTGACCTTGGACAAGTTACAGCCCTTCTTGGGCTACAAAATTATAACGATGATGCTGCACTTGGTGTTTGTAAGCGAGGCCCATGTGATGTCACAGTGGGCATCTGCAGGGTTTTATTCTTGAAGGGACTTCTGGGTGCTTGGCCCATTCTGCAGTCATTCTGTAGGTGGGCAGGTCCTGACACTGCCATGGAGACACGACGGACACAGAATGGCAGAGCTGTCCCAGCCCCCACGACTGTACTCAACAAGTAGATGAATCCATTTAAATATACACACAACTGTGAGATTATAGAGATCAGATTACAGACCTTTTTTTCATTTTATTTTCCCCTGCTTTCTGAATCTTCTGTAGTGAGCCCATATTATTTTTATGCTTAAGAAAGAAGAAACAATAAAGCAATCAAAAACCTTATTATACATAGTTACACAGAAATGTATTATATGAACTTGGGATCACATTGAGCTTTTTGTTGTTAGTTAAGCATATTTTTTTCAAAAGGGGGTGGGGTTTGAAATGAATATCAGTTTGTCAAGCTGCAAAAGACGAGGGAATGTCTATGGAAGGAGTGGCTTTGGCCACGGGCCTCAGGTCCTGGGAGATAAGAGTGTGATATGGATGGGAGTTTCACCAGTTTCCATTGTGGTGGACACGCCCCGAGTGCTGCTTGGTGTTTGTTTAGAAAACTTTTCAACAAGCTTTCCAACAGTCCTTGACAACAACAGACTTAATTTCCTCACGTCAAAACTGGGGGAAATAATAATACTTCATTCAGGGAGGTGCTGTGAGCGCTAAAGGAGCTTAAACGTGTTGCGGTTTCCGAGGGAACCCCGTTTTTCCTCCTGAATTTGGAAGCAAGCGAAAAGAAAACAGTTGGCAAAGATGGAGTGCCAACCGTCAGCGTCCTTGCTGAGAAGGCCAGCCGGAGACCGTGGCTGGAGATCCGGGACCCAGAGGGCTTGCTAGCCGCCTTCTCTGGCACTGGCAGAGTTACCCGTCCGTCCGGTCCCAGGCGGCGCTGGACGGGTGCCAGCCTCGCTGCAGAAGCAGGTGGTAGCAGCAGAGAGGAGCTCAGGTGATGGAACACTCCAGCAGGCAGCTCAGCTCAGCAGGAGGCGGGCCCACTGAGCATGCCCAGTGTGCCTTCCAGACGAACCAATCAGATAAGCCACTGCTGGTCCTGGCGTGAAGGGGGCAGGGCGAGGCGAGGCCAGAGGTGTTCTCCCTGCAGAGGTTCCAGGTCAAGGAAAAATAGTAGAGAGGGGAATATGTGTTCCCCCTCATGAATATAAGGCACTTTGAACGATGCCGGGTATGCAGTGGGCACTCAGTAGGTGCTCGTTTGTCGCTGCTGATAATGATAACAATGAGCAATTCTACTACTACGGCTGGAAAATCACTCTCCCACTCACTGTCTTAGGAGATGGAATATTAGAATGTTGTTGCAATGGGACCTGTTGAGACACCCCAAATAGAGGAAATAGAAACTGATGGGGAGTGAGGAGCCTTGGTTCATAGGAGGTTCTGTGGCAAGGGAATGAGTGGGTAGACTTTAGGTCACTTGACCTCCCTGACCTCTGGCCTCTCTGAATTTACAGCAGAAATGTAACTGGGGCAGGAAGGATGTGTCGTCTACTTATTTTTTCCCCCCCCAAAGCTTCTCAGGTTCCCCTTTTCTCTGCCCCACACCTTGTCCGGGCAGGGTCCAGCAGAGGGTTTTTGTTTTGTTTTTCCAGGAGACTGTATAACATGGTATCATGTTTTTCAAACTTTGTGTATATCAGAAATCCCCACAAGCGGTAGAGGGGTGCAAGCTGCATGTAGGGAACCCCTTGGGTTGTGCTTATAGCTTGGGCTTCTTTCTGGCTTTTTTGGACTTGCCATTGGCCAGACCTAGGTATGGCCCAGCTCTTCCTCCCACTATCTGCTCACCTTTGGGCAAGGTTTGCAATCTCTCAGAGCTTTGGTTCATTACCATGAAATGGAGAATGATAATGGTACCTCTCTTGTGGGCTTGCATGAGGGTTAAATGAGACAATTAGTGTGGGTAAACTGCTTAGTGAGGGGCCCAGCTCAGAATGCATCCTCCCTCCAAGCCAGAAGCTGATGAGGATGATAATGATGAACAAAGGCTGCTCCTGCCACTCCTTTGGGGAAATGGCACAGGGTGAGGTCCTGATCTGGAGTGGAGATTCCCAAGGCTGTTGGGAGCTCTGGGGGTCAGGAGGGCCTTGGGTCTCTGCCGACTTGGTCCTTGATCAGAGTGTGCGAGCCCCAGCCTCAACCTGGGTGATCTTGGCTTAGAGTGGAAGGCCAAGTTGGGTGCTTGTGACTAGACTCACAGGATTGTGGTTTTGTGAGTAGCTCTGTAGTTCATTGAGTGAACACAGTCTGATCCCATGGAAAACATCCAGTGTTTTGCTTACATACCTCAAGGCTTGGAGAATTCGGTATCTTTTCTCTCTGGACAGATCTAATTCTTTAAAAATACAGTATAGAATTGGAGCAAACCCACCCTCCCTTCACTTCCACTCGTCGATCCTGATCATTCTTGTTGGGACCATATGGGATGGGGATACTCTCTGAGAGGACCAAGTCTCCCTTGTAACCAGGGCCACCCCAGGCCAGTGACTCTGATGTGCAAAAGAGATGTTTCTGTTTAAAAAAAAAAAAAAAAAAAGAAGTCATCTCCATCTGAACCAAATGGGCACTTAGAGAATAACTTTCTAAATTATTGGAGAAATGGTTTCTGTGGAGAAATTTTCCGGGTGAAGAACAAATAACCGTTCAGGAATAAGTAGTGTGAACACACACACACACACACACACACACACACACACACACACGATTGGGAGCATACCATATGAACTACTTCCTGTGCTGTGGCATTTCAGTTAACATTTAAGGGAGGATTTTTCCACATTATTCAATCCTCTTCCACGGCATGCTTCTCTGTCCATGGCGTTGTGCCACAGGGACCTACTGTGACCCAGTTTAGTGCTCTCCTGCTGTTGCACGTGTAGGCCAGTTTGCATCTTTTATTACTGTCCGTGTTGCTACAGCGATCACCTTGTCCAGACATATACTTTGTGCTCCACAACCATGGAGTGAATTCCTCGAAGTGGCTTTCCAGTCAGGTGGTTTTTAAACTCAAGGTCTGAGGGCCAGCTTCTCAGGGAAAAGCCCTTTCCCTGACCCCCACCAGAACGTACCCCCAAATTTAGCTCCAGTCCCCCTGGGGGGAGGGACAGACAGTGCCCTTCAGTGCTAGTTAGCAGGCCCACAGAAACAAGCTCTTGCTGTGTGTGTGTGTGTGTGTGTGTGTGTGTGTGTGTGTGTAAGACAGACAGATACGGGGGAGCTTTTTCTCCTCAACTGTAGTCTGACTTTTGACCCCTCTCCAAGAGCCAGTGGTATCATTAACTAATTATGGGCTCTCTTTACTGTTTAATGACCTCTCTCCATGGTGACTCCTTCCCCAGCAGCCTTCCAGGAGCCAGGGAATGGGGAGCTGAGGCTGTGGGAGGAAGTTTATCTGGAGTAGAAGTGGGTCATGGATCATGGGGTCATGCAGTGCTTCTCAAACTGACAGATGCCAGTCTCCTGGAGCATTTGTTAAAGCAGATTGTACCCCCAGGGTTTCTGATTGTGTTGGTCTTGTGGGGGGTTGGGGGGCAGCCTGAGAATGGCATAGCTAACATGTTCCCCGGAGCTGCTGCTGGTCTGGGCACCACACTTTGAGAACCAATGGAGAAGTGGAGTGGGGCGCATGGGGGCAGTGTGGTGAGCTTCAGCTCCTGGTGCTGCGGACAGCAGGAACCGTGCCCTATTTGGTAAAGCCTCGTGTGAGGCCTGAACTCACCTTCCCCTGCCCCCACCTCATTACCCTCACCAGTGTGTGCTCTGTATATATGTATGGGCAGGAGGATAAGACGATGATCACTATCCCTATTTTACAGAAAGGAAAACTGAGGCTCTGGCAGGGGACCCGATGTGTCCAAGGGTGTGCCCTCAAAGCCAGCAGGAGCACTGATGCAGGACCCCTGGCCTTGCCTCCTCTCTGTGCCCTCTCCTCCCCCCCCCCCCCCCCCGTCCTCCCCAACTCCGGGCTTATTCTGTGCGGCTCCAGTGGAGGAGCAGGGGTACCTTCCTTGAACACTGTGCTTCCCCAGGGGACCCCAAGTGCGGGGGCTGGGAAGGGAGGTTCCCCTACACTGTCTCCGAGCCTGGGTCTTGCTCTACTTTTTACCTCCCTCCCACCCCGCTAGCCATTCAGTAATGTGATCTTCTTCCAAGATCTAGTGTCCTCCTGCCAGTGTATGTTCCCAGTTATAGTTCCGGCCAAGTTTTCCCGGGGAATGGAAAGTTGCTCCTGCCAAGCCTGGGAGCGCCTGGCAGGCAGAGCAGAGGGCGAGGAGAGAACCCTCCTCTGTGGCGCATCTAATGTGTGCCAGACCCTGCCCTGGGCACTTCGCAGCCATGATGTCAGGTCAGCCTCCCACCAGACCCCCAAGTAGAGGTTATTATCAGCCCTCATTGACTGATGAGGAAACGGAGGGTCCTGGAGCTGAAACTACTTATAAAAGGGGCAGAACTGGGCTTTCAGCCCCAAACTCCAAGGCGGGGTCCCTGGTCCAGAGTGGCAGCAAGTCTGGGACCCAAGGAGCTGGGACGTGGGGAGGCCACCACCCATGCAAAGGGGGTCAGCCCCAGGGGCACGGCTCTCTGGGATTTGGGGTCTTACTGTGGGAGAGCCCTGGCCTAGCCATCAGGAGACCCAGTTAAAGCCAAGCTCTGCCGCCACCTGGCTGCGTGACCGTGGGCAAGTCACTCCCATGCTTGAGGCCTCCAAATCCTCATCTCTCATAATGATACCTTACGCTTTATAGCTTTTAGCCGTGGACATTTTCTCACATTCTTAGTCCTAAAAGCCTCCCAGCACCTTGTGAAATAGGCAGGGAGGGTGTTATTACTGAGCCCATCTTATAGATGATGACAGAGGCTGTGAGTGAGATGCCCAGGATCCTACAGCTAAGGAGGTGCTGGAGCCAGGATTTAAACCATGTTTTCTTTGCTCTCCATCCTGAGCTTGGTCCCTCACCCCACCCTGCCCCCTAAGTGAGGAGGGAGAATCCTGGGCTCCTCTCTATTCTCAGCCACAGGATTAGGGATCCCAGGGCTCTTATTTGAGCTGGGGGGTGGGGGGAATGTTGGGTGCAAGGGGCCCAGATTTCTAAGAAAGGGCATCCTGAGATTCTTGCTCTGGGCCAGGAACCTGGGGAGGCAAGATCGGGTGGTCCAGGCTGTCCCTGTTCCTACCTCCTGCCCAGACCTGGGCATTTGAGACCCCTGGTAGTGGGGGGAAGTCGGGTTCATCCTCTCTCCCCGCTCCCACCTCAGCCCCTGGCTTCCCCTGGGACCTGTACCTGCCCTCCAAATGCACAGAATTTTCCAGGCTCAGACATCGGTGCCCAGGTCCTATGGTTCTGCCTCACTGTCCTCCCCTCCTCCCCATCTCCTGACCAGACGGAGTCTTCCTCATTCTTCCAGGCCCAGCTCTAGCCACCTTCTTCCCCCGGGAAAGCCTTGGTACTCCAGCCAAGCCAACTCAACTCTCTCTGGTCTGTCCCGTGGGTGAATTGGCTCACTAGGTCAGTAACTCCCCAATGAGGCCGTGAGAGCAAGGGCTGTGGCTGCTGTGGCTTCAAGACCCCTGTGGGGTCTCCCAGGCTGGCAGAACTCGGGGCACTGGATCTGCATGGTCTGGGGACAGCTGATGACTTCAGGGTCAGCCTCAGACCTGTGACTCTCACATTTTGTGACCTTGAGCAAGTCACTTATCTTCTCTGACTCTTGGTTTCCTTCTCCTGAAAATGAAGTTACGTGCCTCACTGACCTCTTGGAAGGCTTGCATAACCTAAACCACGCAAAACACCTACCGCTGACATCCAGTGGATTCCAGGAAGTCAGGAAATGCCGACCCCTCCCCTTCCCTGAAGTCAGCTTCATTCCACCTCCACCCACCTAGCTCCCTTGAGTGGGGTGTCTGCTTGGGCCTCGTCTAAGGCCTGAACTCTATCTGCCCTAGTTAGGGTTGTTCTAGTCCAGTAATGGGGGAAGGATTGGGCCGAGGCACAGAATCAGCTCCAAGCAGGTTGGGCACAGTACCTCCCTGAGCCTCAGTTTCCAGATCTGTGGGACGGGATCGTATATGTCCTGTGTTTTCAGGATCACACGGGACTCCCTGGTAGACTTTGCGTGAGTGCGAGTGGGCATGCAGGTGACCTGAAGCTCTGAGTGCCTCTCCCAGGAGCCTGGAGGCTGGCAGTAGTGGTTCATTTACATAGCCATTTTCCTGCTGCAAAGCAAACAGTCTACTTTCCCTCCGGACACCCGGAGGCTCACCAGGCTGTTGTGTTCTTGGCTTTGGGCCCTGCGTGCTGGGCCCTCCCCCTGGGAAAGCAGCTTGTCTGAGCTTCTTTATCGTGTGCAGCCTGGGGACCCAGGCCTGAGGCCCTGCCTGACTCTGAGACCAAGGCGTTGTCACCACAGGTCCCTGTGCTAACCCCTGGGACCCTATGCCAGACCACATCCTAGAGCACCGAGCACATTTCCTTTCCATTTCTTTTTAATATATTTTTATTGATTTCAGAGAGGAAGGGAGAAGGGGAGAGAGAAACATTAATGATGAGAGAGAATCATTGATGGGCTGCCTCCTGCACGCCTCCCACTGGGGATCGAGCCTGCAACCCAGGTATGTGCCCTGACTGGGAATTGAACCGTGACCTCCTGGTTCATAGGTTGACGCTCAATCACTGAGCCACACCGGCAGGCTCCATTTCTGTCTGTCTGTACAGCCCCTCCTCCCAACTGACTATGGCCCAGAACCTCTCACAGTGATAATAATCACCTCACTTCCCTTTATTGAGCTAGAGCATTTCTGTTCCTCAAACCTCACACCTCCCTGTAAGGGAAGAATGAACTGTTGTTATCCCAGAGAGGGAAGGTCCTGGGGCGACCTGCTTGCCCGAGGTCACAGCCCAAAGGGGCTTTCCACCCCAAACTCCAAGGCAGAGTCCCCTGGTCCAGAGTGGTAGTGGGGGTCTTGGACCAAAGGAGCTGGGATGTGGGGGAGGCATCCAAGGCCCACAGCTGGGCCTCATGATCTCTCCACCGCCCCCAGCCCCCCACTCTCAGCAGGTGCTCACATTCTTGGCTAAATGTCTCCCAGGGGAATGCCCTTGAGGAGTAGGAAATGGGTTGAGAGGAGGTGAGGGTGGCAGAGACCTAGATCTCCAGGGTGGAGGGTCCTAGATGCCCACTCAGCTCTGGGGGCTGGCACAGGGACCTCCCCCATTGCACAGATGGGGAAGCTGAGGTTTAGGGAAGGGGCGGGATGACAAGGTAGAACTGGCTGGGCAGGGCCCCTTTCTTCTTTCCTCCCCAGGGTCCTGAGGGCTCCAGTTCGGGGGGATTCCATGGGGCACTTGGGACCTCGGTGCTCATTTTGGCGTGGCTGCTGCTGGCTGAGGGCAAACCCCTCTCCCTGCTTCAGCTCCCTTGGTGCCTGTGAATTACTCCAGTAGCTCGTGGGGAAGCCCAGCCTTCTCTGGAATCTCTGAGAGGGAGGGGATCTCCTTCCCAGGCACTGCCCAGGGCTCACAGGATCTGGGAGAGGCCAGGGCTGAGAAGAATGGGCTGCGGAGGGGCTGGGCCACTATTGATGGCTGGTGGGGGAAGGGTGTTGTGGGTAAGACCAGAGGGTCCTGGTCCCTCCAGGAGGCCACTTCTCCAGGCTACAGAAGAGGATGAGAGTGAGCATTTGGGGTGGTCTGGGAGGTGGACCTGGGCTGGGCTGGCTCCCAGGGTGGGGCTTTGCCTGGGTCAGCAGGGCTGCATTCCTGAGCAGGTTTTGCCTCGGGCTTCCCTGGGTGCTTTCCGTGGAGACCAGAGGGCCTGGATGCGTGAGGTTCCTGCACCTGGATCTGTCTCTCCCTGCCCTTCTTCCTGTCATTCTCTGTTTGTCTTTGTCTCTTTGTCACATTCTCTTATCTCTGTCTCTGCCTCACTTACTCACTCCTTCCCATCTTCCCCTCTCTTTTTACCCCCCACCAATGCCCTCACACCCGCCTCAGTTTCCCTCTGGATCTAGAGCATCTCAGGAGGGTCTAGCAGATGCTGAGGCCCGAGGCCACCGGCAGAGTCCAGGCCCAGCTCCCGGAATCCCAGGGGACCTGAGAGCCAGGGCTGTCTCTCCTGGGGCAGGGAGCCCGGACCAGCCTGTTCGGGTCTGTTATCCCTTTCCTGCCCCCACTGCCAGGTGTCTGGTTAAATGGCCACCAGCCTGCCTGGGACTTGGGTTTGGGCCGTGTGGATGCTGTGGCCCTTCACCCTATGCTCGGAGGGCCTGGGACCCTGCAGTTGATTCCTCTGGGCCACGCCTCCCTGGAGCGGCTGCCGGCCATGGGGAGGGTGGCTAGGCTGGAGCCGGGCCTGGGTGCTGGGTGAGGTTGCCCTGGACACTGCATGTTCAGAGGCTCTCGGGATGTGAGAGGGAGAGACTTGAGAGATGGCCTCAGAAACAGGGTACCCCTAATGCCAAAGTGGGGTGTGGAGAACTGCAGCCTTGGGAGGTAGGAAGCTCTAGCCCATTTTATAGATAAAGGAACTGAGGCTTAGAAAAGCTATGTGACAATTAGGGGAGGACAGAGCCATGTTTGAACCCACACCCATCTGATGCCCACCCTCAGTACTCATGCTGAGAGGATTGGGGCTGCCAGATAGGGCTCAGTGAGGGTCTGTGCAGGAGAATGTTCTGGGAAGGCTGCTTGAAGGAGGGGGCATCTCCACAGCCCTGTCTTTTCCTTCCTGAGCCCAGTACCTGGGGAATTGTGACTGAATTACCAGCCTGCTGCTTTGTGGGGTCCCTGATTAGTGTCCCCCTCCTTCTTCCTAACTACCCTGCTGAGGGCCCACACCCAACACCCAGCTTCAGTCTCTTAGGAACCCCAGTTCTGGCCCAGATGTTTGTTAGCCACTTGCTCCCAGCTGGCCAGGCTCGTGGGTGGGTGTGCAATCAGGCCCCTGGTGCCTAGTGCAGCCACAGGATGTCTTCAGTTGGTGAGGTTTAGAGGCTGAGCTGTGAAAGCCAATGAACATAGGCTGGGCCTTGGTTAGGTTATTTTAGTTCCTATCATTTATAACTTTCTGCAGGCAGCACAGCATGACGGGAAAGCACAGGGGCTCTGCGTTAGACTGTTGGGCTTCAACCCCCAGCTCCATTGGCTGTAACCTTGGGCCTTGGGCCTTAGTCCTTGAGTCTCGGTATCTTCAACTGTATAATGCTTACCTCATAGGGTCATTAAAGGGAGAGCTGGAGGCTGGGTGGGATCGCCATGCTACTTTATGATTACGTTGGTGTATAATTGCTCGTTTTCATGTCTATGCTCCTCCGCTGGGCACTCCCAGGGACAGAGATGCGTCTCATTCATCCATTCTCTATGTCCAGCTCAGGGGCCCACCCAGAGTGGGGATTCAGTGAATGGAAACTCTGAGCAGAGGGCATCCACTCGGGAGCCCCTGGGAGCGCAGCCCCTCAGACCGTCCGTGGGAAGCAGCATTACAAAACAGGGAGGCCCTTGGGCTCCAAAGTCAGAGAGTTTGGAGTGCAAAGCTCAGCTAGGCCACTGTCTCCATGTGACCAGGACAAGTGCCACCTTCCAGAGCAAGAGGTCCTGCTTGTAAAACATCCATGGCTTCATGATGATGAAGCCATGCTCGTCACCTGGCAGCAGGGGGCGGGGTTAAATGAGATAAGATGAGATGAAGGAAACAGGCTCCTATGGGGGTGCCTTCATATGTCTTCATTTCATTCATCAGTTCTCCCTCTGTTTCAAGTTCTCGGGTGATGGCAACCTTTGGGGCAGTTAATAGGAGCCTGCGTGTGTCACACATCTCAACGGGCAGCCTTTATGCATATTCTCCTCCTGACGTGTGAGGAGGGGATTCTGTCCAACATGACCTCTTCCCAGAGTCCTCTGTCCCTGTCACACTCACATTCTGGGGTTGGGCAGCGGATTATGCCATCTTCCTGGACAAGCCTTGATATCCCATTTTACAGATGAGGCTCAGAGTAGGTAGGCAACTTGGTAAAGGTCACACAGCTCTATGAGACGGTGGTGGGATTAGGTCTCTCTCAATTCCAAGTCCATAGTGTGGCCTGGTTCATTGTTCTGCCTCCCTCTGTGGCCTGTAGAGCCTCCCTGGGAATCTGGGTTGCAGGGCCCCTGGAATCTGGGACTCCTGGACAGTCTTTAATCTTCCTAAATTTCTCTTCAAGTTAGGGCCTCCCAACCGATAGGCCCAAATGGGTTACAGATGTGTTGAGATTCTCCTTTGCCCTCGGCTGGTCACCTAAGACCAGGCATAGTTCTGAGACTCAACCCCAGTGTACTGAACGAATATGGTTACTTCTCTCTGGGTATCGTGATGTGAAACTGGTTGGGAAGTACTGATGGCTCTAACCAGTCCCCTCCCTGCCCCACCATACACACTGAACACACGCTTTCCCCATAAGGGTAGGGATTTGTGGTACTCTCTGGGCCATAGTCTCTTCATCTGAGAAATGGGGACCAATGTAGGTGAGTTTGGCACTGTGATCTGAGTGTGTGAGCCTTAGAACCCAGTGTTGAGAGAGAGCAGGGTCTGCATGGGGCCCAAGCAGCCCGCTGAGAAGACCAAAAACATCAAGAAAGGGAGGCATGGAGAAGGAGAGGCCAAAGGCAATGACTCCGCCTCAACTTGAGTCTTTGGTTGCATGAGGGCCAGATGGGGAGGATGAAAGGCTCCAGGTGTGTGCTCTTCCCCACGATGCCAGAGGGGAGCCCTTCTTGATGCTGAAGGCTCTCCAGTCTCATTGTGTGGGATTCGGAGCAAAATGTGCTGGGAGGGCCACATCTGTCAGCCTCATCAGGCACACTGAAGGAACACCCGGCCAGGTTTGGTGGGGCTGATCTTTTCCTTCCTGACAGGAAGCTAAGAGTCAGGCCTCAGAGCTGGGAGAGGGCAGGAGGCCAGGCTGGAAAACAGAGGTATGGAAGGGTAGGGTAGGCAGACCCCACCATCTACCTCGTTCCCATAGGCAGCAGGTCGGAAACTCTGAGCAGAGTACGTCCACTGAGATGTCTTTAGAGAGAGAGGGAAAGAGAGAGGGAGAGAGAGGGTAACATCGATGAGCGAGAACCATCTATCAGCTGCCTCTTGCAGGCCCCCCCCCCCCCTGGGGATCAAGCCCACAACCCAGGCATGTGCTCTGACCAGGAATTGAACCAGCGACCTCTCAGTGCATGGGACAATGCTCAAGCACCTGAGCCACACCAGCCAGGGCCAGACCTGAGTTTTAATCAGGGTTTGGCCACTTACTTGGGTGACCTCAGGCAAGCCACTGAACCTCTGAGTCTCAGTTTTTTCTCTGTTAAATGAGGGACAATAATATCTCAAGGGTAGGGTATTAGATGAAATGAGGGACGGTGGAAATGGCATGATACAAACTATAAAGTGCTGCCCCTCCTTTGCCACAGCCTGGCCAGGGGTGGCTGCTGCCTACGTTTCTCTGGTACCCTTGGTCTTCCCCCAGCTGCCAGGGGTCAGTCCCAGCTCCAGGGTATTAAGTCCTCAGGAGAATGGGAGCCTATTTCCCACGTGGGTGGAATCATATGGCAGGAGCTGCTCCTCATGGAGCCTCGAGTTCTCATCAGTAAGAAGAAAGGAGGCCTTGAGGCTCTGAAATCCCATGATTCCTCGGAGGGTCTGATCTGAGTATGTTTCTTCCAAGCCATGATGGCGGCGGTGGTGGGATTTGCTCACTTGTATTGAGCAACTGACAGTTTCCCCAAAGCTCTTTACGCACCTTATCTCAGTCCCCCAACAATCCTACGAGACAGGGGTCCTGCTAGTGTCCCTGTGTTAGAGATGAGACGTTGGGCTCTGGGACGTTTAATAACTCCCTTGCTCAAGGTCACAACCCAGCTAGTAGGAAGCAGAGCTGGGACTCAAACCCAGGTCTTGGAGGAAACTTGAGATCCTAATCATGCCGGTGGCCTCACGATTTTTCTGTTTCCCAGAGTAACAGCCTTTTACTTTTGTTTTTCTCCTTTTGTTTTAACAACAACAGCAACAACAACAAACACACACACACACACACACACACACACACACACACACACACACACACAAACACCCAAGATCAAAGGCTGAAAAATAAGATAGTGAAGAGTTCAAAAAGCCAGTCCCTGGGGCCAGCCGTGTTTTCAGGAAACACATCACCTGTCACATGTGAAAACAAACACAGCCACCTGTGACCAGCCTCTGCATGGGTGATCGAGACAAAGTCCAGGCACCGGAGAGCCGGGTGGCCAGGAACGGGCTTGCAGGTGGAGTGCCCGCACACAGGTGGGCTTCCAAGCAGAGCGGCCAGGCCAGGCTCTCTCACTCCACTTGCTGCCCAAGGAGGCAGCCCGAGCTCCCACGGGATCAGTTGTCCAACTCACCAGACTGGCTGGACCTCCAGGCCTGAGACAGGCCCCTAGGCACAGCTAGAGGCTCAGAGACGGAGGCTCCTCCCCTGTGAGGGCAGAGGCCCTCCTTCCTTAGGTGGCTCAGCCTGGCCCTGTTTAACTTCACCCCCAACCCCTTGCCTCAGAGCAGCGGCAGTCACCCTCTGGCACGGAGCCCTGCAGGCTGGGCACACATCTGGAGGCTGGTCAAGCCCCTCCAAGGCCTTTCAGACTATTGGTGGAAACGAACAACTTCCGGAGACTAGTCATCATCATCGTAATTGGTAGCATTTATTTGACATTTACTGGGTGCCAGGCACTTTACAGGTACTAATTCATGTCAGCCTCATCATAACCCATTATTAAGTCCATTTTATAGGTGGGAAAGCTGAGGCACAATGGTGAAGTGGTTGCCCAAGGCCACACAGCTGGTAAGACGCAGCCGATTTGGCATCTCAGGCAGGGAGAGAAGGAGTGGGCTAGGGTGCCAGCACGGTCTGAGCCCTCCTGGGTGCTCAGATAGCAGGTCACCGTCACACCAGTGTGGGTGGGCGGGTTTGGGATCCCCAGTCACTGATAAGGAGGTAGGTCTGCAGTGTCTCCCAGGGCTATGCGGCTGATATGTGGCAGGTCCAGGGAGGGAACCAAGGGTCACTATGTGACTGTGTTCAGTTCTCATCCCTTCCTATGCCGAAGGCCTGGTGAGCTGGGACAGGGCCGCAGAGGGAGGGAGAAGAGCTCTGGACCCAGACTCTCCCAGACCCCCACCACGTTCTCAGCCCTGATTTTACTGTGTGACCTGCAGGCTCTTGCTCCCTCCGGCCCCCTCTGAAAAATGCACTGGTCTGAAAGGTCTTCGCCCACAGAGCGGGCATTGCTCTGGAGTTCGTGACTCAGGGGGCTGTGCCTCCTGAGGAAGCCAAGGATGGAGCAGGGGTGGGGGAGCTTTGTGGGAATTCTCCCTGGCCAGGCCCTGCTGCACTGGGATCCCAGGCCTGCCTGCATCCCACTCCCCGCAGAGGGACCGGGCCATGCTGGGATGGGGCCTACGGCAGTGGGTCTCACACATTAGAATCCCCAGGAAAGCTTTAAAAAATCCTGGACCAATTCTATCAGCATTTCTGGGAGGGGCTCAGGCACCGGCCAGTTTCAGAGCTGCCCGGGTAATTCCTGAGTGCAGCCGTGACTGAGGGCCACTGCTCCAGACAAAAGGGAAGTAGGCACCTCCTGGCTCTCCCTGCTTAGTGACCCCCTGGCCAGATGACGCATCTGCCTGCCCCACTGCATGCATCTTTCTTGGGAGACAGTTCACAGCTTCCACTGGCTTTTCTGACCCAGAGGAGATTAAAATCCCACTCTTATGGGAAGCAACCCCCTCCCATCCCCCCGCCCCCAAGCCAGCCACTTCATTTCTAAGGACTAGGAACCTCCAGCTGCAGTTTCAAAGTCCGTTTGTCTTATCTTCTCTAAGAAACCTTTCCTGACCTCTCCAGGCTGCCCCCGCCCCCGGTTTCCTTTCCTGCAAATACATATCAAGTGCTTGCTATGTACTGGGCACTGTCCTAGGCTCTGGGGTATCTGGTGAATAAGACAGACCCAGCCCCTCCCCTCCAGGAGCCAGACTCTAACGGGGGCTGCAGACACAGTAGTGAACCAAGAGAACAAATGCAGCGAACAGGGCGTGTGACAGGGCCACGTGTCAAAGCTGCTGCTCTGTATAGTCAGTGGGGAGTTCCCCCAAGATCTTGATGCCTTGGTGGGCTAGGGAGGGAGGGCCGGCATTGGCATATTTTGGTTCTGATGTGCAGCTGGGGGTGAGGCCCCGTGAGTAGGTCAGGTGTTTAGGAAAGGCCTGTGGGAGGAGGGAGCTCAGCCTACAAGGAGGTTAGGAGCCAGCCTGGGGTTTGGGGGGAGGAGTGGTCATGGGAGAAGAGGCCGGTCAAGGGCCTGTGGTGGACAAGGGCCTGCTCTACTGGAACAACAGGAAAGCGTGGCCTTTATGGCCTGAGGAATGAACGTGTGTATGGGAAGGGGGCGGTGCAGAGGACAGAGGTGGGCAGGGTACACCAGGCAGGGCTCCGGAGGCCACACAGAGCACGGATGTTATAGCAAACCTCTCGGCTGTATCACCGTTGCAGGGTTGCAGGGTTGGGGAGCGGCAAGGTCTGGCCTGCATTTTGCAAAGCCCTTCCTGGGGTGTGGATAACGGATTGGGAAGGGCAGGAGTGGAACCCGTGACCAGCCAGGGAACTGTACTGGTCCAGGGGGAGGTGAGGCCTGGGGCTGGGAGGGGCCCTGGATTGGGCTGTGAGAGGAGGGGAGGAGGCAGAGACCTGCCTGAGGCTCTTAGGTGTTCAGCTGGAGGATGGAAGGGCCATCTCGGCCCCTCCTCTGAATCCTGCGGTACTTAGAATCCTGGAGCACCGGCCCCCCAGGGACCTCAAGAGCTGACTAGGATGTGTTCCACATGGTGTTAAGGGCTTTTAAGTGGACAATGGGAAACCATTGTCGCTGCTGTTAAGTGTGGAGTCCTTAACAGCCTAATATAGGGTGACTCTTGGAGAGAACTATTGCTTCACAAACTTGGTGACAGCAAAACTTTTTGTTCTTAACAGGGATCTCCTAGGACTCGTATTCGGAGGAACTACTCCAGAAACACTGCTCTGGTCCTGTCATTTCACAGGTGAGGAGGGTGGGGTGGGCGTGCGAGTGGGAGGGTGGGAGTGGGGACAGTCACCTGCGCTAGGTTTCCTACTGAGTGACCCATCAGAGCAGGCCTCCGCCCGCACCTCCTGACTCCGGGCCTTGAGGTACAATGCTGCAGGCCCCACCCAGTGTCCCCAAGGCCAGGTGGGGACATCCAGGTTCTAGGGTCAGGGTGGAAGGCTCCTCCTCCTCCTCAGCTGAGGGACAAACCAAGCCTCCTCCTCTACAGGTGCAGGGGCTCTGGGGAAGGCAAGGGAGCCTTGGGAGTGGGTCTGACTTTCAGAGCTGGCCCTGGGTGCTCACCCTACACAACCCTCACTCATCCCTTAGGTGAGGACAAAAGAGGCCTGAAAATAGAGTCTCAGCTGACCAGGAGCAGTGGGTCTCACCCCCCTTCAGGTGGTTGAGTACTTAAAAGTCCTGGTATTCAATGTGGAAGTTCTTCCCCCTCCCCTTCACCTCTCCATCCATCCATCCCTTCATCCATCCCTCCATTCTTCCATCCATCCATCCATCCATCCATCCATCCCTCTCTCCATTCCTCCATCTATCCATCCCTCCCTCTATCCATACTCCATGCTCCTAGCCCTCAATCCCCCCATGCTCCAGTTGGCAACATTTTCTGGGAGCCTACTTTGTTCTCATAAATAATACATAGTCTTTCCCCTCAAGGTACCACAAGCCCTAGGGGAGATGGACAAGTGAGTAGAAAATTACTGTACAGCATTCTGAGTTGGAATAGTAACCTCCATTTATTGAAAGCCTACCTCATGCCAGATACTTTACCCACATCATCTGAGAAAATCTGCCAAATAGATTTCATTTTCCTCTTTTCACAGATGAGTAAGGTGAGGCTCAGCGAGGTTAATTTCTTTGTCAAAGTCACACAGCTAAGAGGTGATAGGATCCCATTCAAACCCAGGCAGTCTGATGCCAGAGCCTGTTCTGGGAACCGCTCCAGCACCCAGTGCTACTGGAAGGGAGCAGAGAGGGAACGCCCCTAACCAAGGAGTGCTGGCTCCCGGGGAGGGGTGGCCGTGGCAGTGGTGGTAGGGCTGGCTGGAGTAGGAGGGCTCCTGGAGGAGGTGGGTGTCTGAGGTGAGACTGAAGGATGAGTAGGAGTTAATAACATATTAGCATAATAATTTCACTGTACAAACTGATTTGGCATAAAACTATATATATGGTCAATTTAAATGATAGAGGCTTAGAAATGGTCAATTTACCTGCTATAAAGCCTAACATAAAATTAGTACCTTCTTCCTCCTACCGCTCACACAGCTGTCAGTGACTGTTCTGGAATTTTCCAGATGAAAGGTGCTTGTTTTGTGGCTGTCAAACATCCTCATAGGAAAGCGTGGGCAGACCCTCCAGTGTTTACAGAAAGTGTATACAAGGAAGCATAACACCGGGAGAGGCTCTCTGTTGAATTTCACCTGCAAATGAGACGCTCGCCCTCACTTCTTCCAGAAGTCCCAATATAGAGCTTAGCCAGCTCCGCTCAGGAGTCCTGACTGCCAGGTGTGACCTCCCTGTCTTTATAACAAGGGCTTCAGCTGGGAGCCCCACTCTACAGGTGAAGAGAACGAGGCCCCGGAAGTCCTTCCCGTGGCCATGGACTGGCAGAGCCGGGATTTGCACCTTGTCCGGGGATCCTGTGTCACCACCATTTGCTTCCCTACACCAGGGACCGGCAAACTTTTCCCATAAGGGGCCGGGCGGTAAATGTAGCTGCCCTGCCCTGCCCCCACAGTGCCATAGCAGCCTCCAACTAGACACACTAGAGCAGTGATGGCGAACCTATGACACGTGTGTCAGAGGTGACACGCAAACTCATTTTTTTGGTTGATTTTTCTTTGTTAAATGGCATTTAAATATATAAAAGAAATATCAAAAATATAAATCTTTGTTTTACTATGGTTGCAAATATCAAAAAATTTCTATATGTGACACGGCATCAGAGTTAAGTTAGGGTTTTTCAAAATGCTGACACGCCGAGCTCAAAAGGTTCGCCATCACTGCACTAGAGGGTGTGGCCATGTGCCAACCCACTTTATTTATGGACGTCGACATTTCAACTTCATGTGTTACAAATACTCTTCTTTTTATTTTTCCCCAACTATTTAAAAATGTAAAATCTGTTCTTACTTTGCAAGCCATACAAACATAAGGATGGGCTGGATTTGATCCACAGGCCGGGCAGGCCACCCCCTGACCTACCCTAGCCCTTATTCATATCTGTGAATGAGGAGCCTGAGGCTCAGACCCCTCAGCATGAGCAGGTGAAGCTAGAATGGAATCCAAGCCCTCTGATTCCAACTTTGGAGTCTCCTTGGGGCCTGGTGGTGGTGGTGGGCTCCCTAAAGTTGATGCCACACGCCATCGTGGGGCGACCTGGGTGTGTTCCCAGCCTGCGGTGACGCCCTGCCCTTCATGGAACCACGCATCTCCTCTCGTGTGTGGAGAGCCCTGCTCCCTGTGGCTTAAAGGGAAATGTCTAGGCAGAAAGACTTTGCATCCTGGATCTTGGCCCACGAGCCCAGGAGCCACCCACCAAAGACTCTGGTTCTCAGCACCTTCTCCTCTCTCAGGCGATTCCCAGAGAGCCTCTGCACCTACCACAGTTGGCCAAGCTGCCCGCCAGTCATGGGGCTGCCTGGATCCAGCTCCAGCATCTAAACCCAACCAGCTGCCTCCTGAAGAGGAGGGGGCGGCCCAAGGGCTCAGCGGCCTGGGTTCTGCCTTGGCCGGTCCACATGCTGGTAACTGGACACGCTCCTTTACCCCCCTGTGCTCTGTGCCTTAGTTTGATCATAGGATGTTGAAAGGCTTTGCCCAATGCTTGATACAGTTTGTGTGAGTGACCAAGAGACCAGTGAAGTGATCCGGGGGCCGCAGTATTGGGGATACCAGCCCAGCAGCCTCTGCCTCCTTCTTGCCCACCAAACCAGAGCGCCTTTGAGCAGTCAGTCACTGTGGTCCTTGCCACCTGCCTGGTCGACGGAATCCCAGCCACCCCAGATACAGTGGCAACCACTCCCTGCAGACAGCGTTTCATGGTGGGGAGATCTGGGGCTGCTAAAGGAACTGTGTGACTTGGGCAAGTGACTGCACCTGCCTGAGCCTGTCCCACCCCCTCCCCAGGATAGGAATCCCCTCCTCGCCTTCCCACCTTCTGGGCAGGTAGTGAGGATTAAAAGGACGACTGAGGCCAATGGCTGTTCACAGGCCGCCATTCCTGCTTACTGGGCAGGCCTGGTATTCACTCTTGTCTAAAAGCTGCCCCATCCCAGCCCGGCTGGTGTGGCTCAGTGGTTGAGTGTCAACCCATGAACCAGGAGGTCCTGGTTTGATTCCTGGTCAGGGCACATGCCTGGGTTGCAGGCTTGATCCCCAGTATGGGGTGTGCAGGAGGCCACTGATCAATGATTCTCTCAAACCATTCATGTTTCTAGTGCTTCCCCCTCCCTTTCTCTCTCTGAAATCAATGGAAAAGAAAAAACATTAGCAAAAATTTTTTAAAAGCTGCCTGGACACCTGGCCCGAGAGGAGGATGTGGGAGCCGGAAAGTATACAAACTCCTTCCCAGGCTCCGAGGCCGCTGCAGTTGCCAAAGGGCTGTTTCCAAACGTCTCCAGTTTCACAAGAACCAACTGGCACCACCGCGCGTGCCTCTGGGCCCCTCAACCCTGGGACGTGGTTACTGAACAGTCCTTCTGGTGAAATTCCGACTATTTTATCTACAGGCCGCTTGGCTGAGCCTGTGTCAGCCCGTGGGGCGGGCATCACGTGTCATTTACTGGGAGAAAACCCAGGCGGGCAAGCCGGTCCCTGGGAGGAAAGACAAGCATGCCTCCCTCCCTGGGAGGATCTTTCCTCGCTGGCTCTTTGTTCCCTGCAAGTTTATGAAGTGCCTGTGGCGTGTCAGGCGCTGTGCTGGGAGGGGCCAAGGAAAACAGTAGCTCTCCTGTATGCGGACCAGCCCCCGGCCCCCTGCAGGCCTACTCTCAGATCTCTGTGTCTCCTGACACGGGGGTGGCGGGCCTGTTTTCTCCCCTCGGGGTCCCAGGCAGAGTTGCCAAAGCTGGACTCTCATGGTTCCTAAGTCACTGCCTCTTTGCATTTCTCAGACCCAGACCTTGGACCCCCGTGGCTTGGAAGAGCCATTTAGTCTAGTTTCTCCGTGTAGCACTTGAACCCCCTATGTCTTGGCTCAGACTTTGTTTCCATGACACTTGTGACGGGGCGCTCACCACCAGCCAGGCAGCCTTTTCCCTTCTTCGGGTGGCTTTGCTTCATGGGCCCAAATCTGACCCCTAGAAAGGCAGCTAGCTAAAGACAGGGGTGTTAGGAACCCTAACTGGGCCCCTGGGCGGCGGTGAGCCCTCCCCCTGCCCCCCTGCCCCTGTCCCTGGAAGGTATAAAGTGGAAGCCGAGCGTCTACTTGGCAGGGATGATGGAAGATTGTTATTATGGCCAGAGCACATGAGGGACCTCCGCATGGACAGGGGAGATTCCCATGACTTCGGATGCCCTTCACCCTGCAAAAGCAGGAAGGGGTGAACCCCGCACGTGGGGCCTCCAGGCCCTTATTCTCTCTGCTTTGTTCCCCCTCACCCCCCACCCTCGCTTTCATAGGGTGGTGGGAACATGGCTGCGTCTGGTGCCTGCTTCCCCCACCCCCAGCCTGGCTCTAGCCTTGCAGCTGCCCTGGCCAGCTGTCCCGGCCCTAGCCGCCTGGCTCTGGTTCCCTTCACCCCTCAGGGCCTGAGAGCTGGCTGTTGTCATTCCTGGGTTGTCTGGCCTGGGGGAGGGCACAGGGGCAGCCGGCTTGCAGCTTCCCCCTTCCGCCCCAGTCCTGCCCTGGCCTGGGGTCCCGAGTGAAGCGTCCCAGCGTGCGGAAGCGTGGTGTGTGTTGTTCAGAAGCATGACCTGTGTCGGAGGGGATCTGAACATGTGTGGGACAAGCCACAGGTCTCACCCTCTGGGTGTCCAGCAGCCACTCACTAACTTCCTGGACTGCCATGAGCCCATCTGGGCACGTCTCAGACCCTGAGGTTCTCCTCTATAATTTTCCTCCAGGCCTGGCCCCAGCAGAGTGGCTGACCCAGACCCTGACTGCCAAGCATCTAACAGCCGAGACTACTCAGGACCACACCTCCCAGCTGTGTGGCTTTGGACCAGTCATCTAACCTCTCTGGGCCTCAAGGTGCCGTAAAACGGGACCTCATATTAGTACTACCTCCTGGGTTGTTGAGAGGATTTGGGGCCAGCAGATGGTCGGTGCCCACTAGCATTGGTTCTCTCTCCCTCCTGCCCCACCCAGTCCCACCAGACACTGACCTACCTGCCTTCTCTCTCCACAGGGAACTCCAGGGCCGGCAGGATGGGGTCAGCCTGCATCAAAGTCACCAAATACTTCCTCTTCCTCTTCAACTTGCTCTTCTTTGTAAGTATGGCCAGTGGTGCTTGACTGTCTCCAACAGGACTCTTATCCCTGGTGCATCCCAGCCTGAGACCCTGCGGAGCTACCAGGCCTGGGGATGGTGGCGGGTGTGGTAGGTGCGGGCTGAGGGCAGACCATTCCAAGTGGAACCGGCTCGGGTGAGGAGGAGATTCCTGGCATGCCCAGCTGGCTCCATGCAGAGCCCTGGACTCCTGGCCCAGCGCTCCCCTCTCCTGGGGCACTGAGGCCAGACCGGGCTGCCAGGGCTGGAGCCTGGTGTGGGGGAAGGAAGTCCTCTGGGCATCGCCTAAATCCTTGTCATCAGGGAACTGTGTGTGAGGGGGTGTCTCTGGATCCTTCTTGTCCTACCCTGACCCACCACCTTCCTCTGCCCCTCTGAGAACTTGCCTGTTTCAGTTCTGGTCTCAGCTGCCCTCACCACGCTCCCTTCCGCATTGTGGAGGCTGTGCCTTGAGTCCCAGAGGGTGTGAGGGGGCTGGGCTCTGGGCCAGGGGGAGGCACAGTTCCCTCTCCCCAGACCCATCCTGGCAGGCATCACCAGGTCCCTGAGCCAGGGGACGCCCAGATGTGAGCTCCATGCACATCTGGACCTGTTTTTTCTGGGGCCTTGATTCTCGTCGCTGGTCTGGCACCAACTGACTCCTCTGCCTTGGAGTTGCCAGGATGATGGTGTGTGTGTGTGTGTGTGTGTGTGTGTGTGTGTGTGTGTGAGAGAGAGAGAGAGTGTATGATTATGTATGTGTGTGTGTGTTGTGTGAGAGAGAGTATATGAGTAGGTATGTGAGAGAGTGTATGAGTATGTATGTGAGAGTGTATGAGTAGGTATTTGTGTGTGTGTGTGAGTGTATGAGTATGTGTGAGAGAGAGTGTATGAGTATGAGTGTGTGAGAGAGTGTATGAGTGTGTATGTGTGTGTGTTGTGTGAGAGAGTGTATGAGTAGGTGTGTGTGTGTGAGAGAGAGAGTATGAGTAGGTGTGTGTGAGAGAGAGTATATGAATGTGTGAGAGTGTATGAGTATGTGTATGAGTAGGAGTGTATGTGTGTGAGTGTGTGAGAGAGAGAATGTGTGCATGAGAACGTGTGTATGATGTGTGTGTGATGGGGTGGGGGTGAGAGTGACCTAGAGGGGCCTTCACAGCCCGGACTGGTGCTGGGGGCTCATGCTGGTTACCCCGTGCTGTTAAAATCAGGTTCTGCAAAAGGATGTTTCTTATGAACCAATTTTATTTTTAAAAATTATACACATGCATGAATATTTTTAAGAGGAGAAAAAAAATACCTCTGAATGTTAATGTTGGATTCCTGGGAATTTGGGGTTTATTCTTTGTGCCTCTGCATTTTTCAAATGTTCTACAATAGATATGAATTACTTGTGGGGGGAAAAATGCTTTATATTACAAGTTACCTAGGATTACGGAAAGTTTAGAAAATAATCATTCTAAATTCCTCCTCATAACTTTAACTCAACACACAGATACTTGCAAGGGAGTTCCGGGCATATGTAAGCTCACACGTGTCACACATGTACATGCACATGCATATGGACCACCCTGGCTCCAGCCCCCCTCCCTCCTGAGCACCACGCTGAGCCCTCCACTGATGGCAGCCAGGCCTGGAAGCCACCCGGGCAGGGCCTGGGCACCTGGGCTTCCCCAGCTTGGCAGTCCGGCCCTCCTGGCTGGCCAGGTCTGTGGAAAGCAGCTGTCTAAGCAGCTGGAGCTGAGCCTTCCCTGGCAGGCAGGAGGCTCCCTGGTTTCTAGGGCCAGTGGGGGACGGGGTGGAGGGGTCTAGGGACAGGAGAGAGGGGTCTAGACTATATCCTAGATAGTGACGCGGCTTGGGGTTCAGGGCTGTAGACCCCCTCTCCCCATGCAGGAGGAGGGAGGGTAGAGACTTTGCAGCGAGAGGCCTCGGGCTTGATGGTTTTGGCCGACTGTCCTTTCCTGTTCTACTAGGCAGCCCTATGCAGCCAGCGACTGGAAAATTCTCTCTGGCCAGAGCCTGGGGCTGCTCTGGGGGCTTGGCTCCCTCCCAGCTACTCCAGGGGGCTGGCGGGAGTCAGCTGTTAACTCCCTGTGTGCTGGAGCCAGAATGGCCCCTCAGGATGTGGGGGTGTGGTGGGGAGGGAAGCGTCTATTACAGAGGAGAGAAGGAAAGGAGAGAGCTGGAGGCAACCGTGTGTGTTTGCTGTTCACTCATCCACTAGCTGTGTATTTGACACCTCTGTGTACTCACACCCTGTGCGGGTGCCAGGTACACACTAACCAGCAGCAGAGCCGGTCATGGGGCTTATGTCCGGGGCGGTGGTGGGCTCCAGACAAAGACTTACCCAAACGGGTGATGAAATCGCAGTTGTAGGTTCTGGGAAGGAAGGATGCAGCCCTAGGAGAGCGGATAAGGCGCTTGACCTCAGCAGAGCTTCCTGGAGCTCCGTGTGGCTGGGGAGAGAGGGTCGCAGCAGCAGGAACTGAGGCCAGCGGGGAACAGGACAGGGGCTGCCTCTCCAGGGCACAGCCCGCAGGCTTCCCAGAGCGATTCTAGTCTTCGTTTGATGCACAGTGGGAAGCAGTCACATGGTCGGACTTGTGGTTTGGAACTATTGCTCTGGCTGCCGTGTATGCTCACACATGCACACGTGTACACATGCACGTTTTTGCCTACACCCTCCCGACCCAGACTCCTCATAAATTGCCCCATCAGCTTTTCTGACATCAGAGAACCCTGAGGCTGCTGGAGGAAACACGCTGACTATCAGGGTTCTGGCCCAGCCCTGGGGAGGCCGGGAGATTGTGGTAGGGCTGGGGAGGGGGTTCATGTGGGGTGTGTCCCGGGGCCCCAGACTTGGTTCTCAGAGAAAGGGGGTACCGTGGTGCCTCCCCATTCTGGTCAGCCACCTGGCCCGGCCTCCTTTCTGGCTGCAGCAGGACCTGGTGGCTGACCTGCCATACCTGTGGGTCAGGCTGCAGTCATTGGACCTGCAGAGAAGCTGACAGGGCCACACAGGGACTGGCCCTGGGTTTCTCCAGGAGAGCCAGGAGCTTAGCGGGCAGTCCGGGGGTTTACTCTATTTGGGATTACATTTGACTGGAGGGAATTTTCTGCCCCGCCTCTCATCCCTCTTTGGAAGGGTGGCTCTCCCCACCCTGCCCTGCCCGGTGAGTGCGGGAGGTAGGTGAGGCAGGGACTCCGTCTCCCTCGTGGGGTTGAGGTGACAGGAACAGATGTTGGGCCTGACTGGGGCACTTGCCCAGCTGTGCTGTGATGTTTGGGTTGGGGAGGGCAGGGATTCAGGAGTCTTTGGGAACCTAACTGCCAGGTTCTGTAAAGCCCCCTCTCCTTCCCAGTAAGCTGTGCAGTCTGAGGTACCCCCACATGAGGGTACCCTCTCCTCCCCCGCTGAGACTGGCTTTAAGGCTAAAACCCAGGACAGACCCCAATTATCCCTGCAGCTGAGGTGCCACCATCTGACCCAGCCTAACAGTCAGACCTGGCTTTGAGACCCTGGTGGATGAATTGGTTGACCTTGAGCAAGGTCAGGGCCTCAGTATCCCCATCTATAAAAGGAAAACAATAACAGGACCCATCTGCCAAGGAGAGAGGAGGGGACGAGTGAGCTGCTGGGAGACTGGGGAACAATGTGGGGTGGTCATCGGCCTTCATCTCCATGGTCATCAGCTGCTGTTGTCTTTAAGGGCCTGGACTAGGGTGGGGCGAGTGAGGCACTCACTTCCGGATCAGAAACAGTGCCGTGTCACGCCACATTGGGGGCCTGCTCCTCGTCAAAAGGAAAAATCGGCCCCGGCTGGCATGGCTCAGCTTGTTGGGCGTCGTCCAATACACCGAAAGATTGCTGGTTCGATTCCAGCAAGTCAGGGCACATGCCCGGGTTGCAGGCTCAATCCCTGGCAGGGCATCGCAGAAGGAGGCAACTGATGGGTGTTTCTCTCTCACACCAATGTCCCTCTCCCTCTCCCTCTCCCTTTCTCTTTCTAAAAATCAATAAAAATATTTTTAAAAGGAAAAATCAGCAATACTGAGACAGTTTTTATTTAGGATTATTTTGTTCATCATGGATTTTTTGCATTAATTTTGTTTTTAAATACTTGCTGTAAACTCTTATTTATCTTGGTGAGTCTTTTGGTGTCTCCTTAATTTTTAGCACCTGGAGCAAATGCCCCATTCGCCTTCCTCAGGGTCCCAGCTCTGATCCTCAGTGACAGTGGAGCAGGGCTAACCAAACCCAGGCTGGGATGCTAACCCCAGGCTGAGGGCTTTAGGGGCAGCTGCTGATCTTGTGCCCAGGGCTAGGGGGTGATGGCTGAGGTGGGAACCCAGGGCCGGTGGTAAAGGTGGGCGATGGGTTATCCCTAGGTGGGCCCAGGCCAGGCCCCAGGTCAAGGGTAGCCATGAGGGGTGATGCAGCTTCCCACTCAGGGAACCTGTAGTTTTGTCCAGACTGTAGGCACTTCCCCACCTTAACTGGCTTGGGGGGTTCCATCTGGGGAGGTGGGCTCAGGTTGTGGGCCCACCCTGGTGGAGGGGAGAGGCAGGAAATTCCTGGGCCTGGGCCTGTGCCCCCACCTGCCATACTTCATTCCTTTGCCTTTCTACTCCTGCATTCACCGTTGGGTTCATGGACTCATTTATTTCCTGAGCCCTCAGCCCCTGGTGCAGGTACAAGCTGCGTGCAACCTGGCCCTGCCCTCCGGGGGAGCGCAGTCTAACCAGAGAGTCACGCGTGGTAGTCAAACCCAGCGGAATGCCTATTTGAAGGGTCCCGCAGTGGTTGCCACAGGAGCCCCTAAATCTGCCTGGGGGAGTCAGGAAGGCTCCTGCAGAAGGAGGCCTTGGAGCCAAGCTCTGAAGGACAAGGTGGGTTTTAATGTTCGAGTTCATGGGGTCCTCCCCAGAGCCTGGCTTGTTTGGGAGACTCCCAGCCCCCGAGCTGGGCTGGAGTGCAGAGGATGAGCGCTGAGTGTGGAAAAGGGCGAGGAGATAAGTCAGAGGGCACCCTGGCAGGAGGCTGTGCCCCTCACACGGTCATGGGGAGACTGGAGGCAGGAGGGACTCCCCACCATGGTCCTGCTGTCTAGATTGCTGGGTTCACTGGGATTTGGGGTGCGGGGCCTGAGGCCACTTTGACATCCTGGGTTGGGCAAGGATGGTGGTGGCTCCCCTGTATTTCCCTGGCCTGGGCTACAGGGACAACTGGGCAAAATTCTCTCCCCCACCTGATCTCAGTCCCCGCATTAACCGCCCCCTTCTTCTTCTTCCAGATCCTGGGCGGGGTGATCCTCGGCTTCGGGGTGTGGATCCTGGCCGACAGGAGCAGTTTCATCTCTGTCCTGCGTAAGGAGCCCTCACTGCCCCTGCCCAGCTGGCCCTGGAGGGGAGGGCCAGGCACAGGCAGGGCTGGCCCACAAGGACCTCAGCTCCAGAGCTGCTGGTCACTTTCCCAGCTGACCTCTGGCCCTGCCCAGTCCTGCTGCTGACTGCTGCGGGGGTTCCGGAAGGAATTTTCTCTCCCTCCCCAGACAAAGCAGCTGTTGTCTGGAGAACACTGCGGGGTGGGAGGCTTGTTCTCCCATCCTGGGCCCTTCCCTCAGCCCTGACCTTGTGAAAGCCTCTTACATTCTCCACTGGCCTGTTCAGCCAAGTGTGGGCAGCAGTCCCTCCCCTTCCCAGCTCAGAGAGTCGTAGGAAAGCCGGGAATGGCAGGTTGTCGGGTGTTGATGAGGTGCCTGCTGCATGCCTGGCACTGCCTAGGTGGGCCGGGCACGTGCACTGAGGAGGAAGGTACCAGATACAACTTCTGTTGTTCGTGCTCACAGGCCTAAGCATGTTGCATAGATCAATTGTCTTAATCCCACAACAGCTCTGCGAGGTAGGAACTGTGCTATCCCTGCCTCACAAATGAAGGAATGAGGTCCAAAGGACTCATGTCCCTTGCTCAAGTTCACGCAGCTTATGAGTGATAGGTGTGGGGCTTGAGCTCTGAGAGCTTTGGTCCTAAATGCTGCACATGGTGAGAGAGCCACAACACGGAAGCCCCCTCTCTCACTATTTAGAAGCAGGAAGAAAGATGCCCAAGATGATAAGAGCCATTCCCAGTCTACTCGCAGTCTCCTCCAGGAAGCCCACCAGGCTTGCTCCACTGACCTCTCATAGACGCCTGTGGTGAGAGGGAAGCCGAGCACATGGCCCCAAGTAGCATAGTGATGCCACTCCCATTAGTGAGTGTGTCGTCCTTGGCTCACTTCCCCTCCCAGCAGCTGTGGAGGTAGCAGGTTTGGACTCAGGCCCACGACAGCTGCTTGATTTGAATAAAACAGAACCGGGCTGGGATGGGTGATGGAGGGGCACACCTGTCACTGTGGCCCCAGGGGACTGGGCCTTCTCCCCTCAGATGGTGAGGGGAGCAAGGATGATCCACCCTACAGCCACATCAGATTCAACCTGGGGCTGTCAGTCTTTCCACCTACTGGGGGGGCAGCAGGGGGGGCAGCAGATTGTTCCCCTTTTCTGGGGCTAGGGTCCGGGTTTCCTGTCTCAGCCGGGTGCTCACACTCCCATGCCCTCATCCTCCTTGGCCTTGACTAAGCCCAGACTCACTACTTCCTGGGCCATAACCCACACCCAGTGGGCACTGTGCCACAGGGCAAAGTCTTGAGGCCCAGCCTGCCCATTTCTGCCCATTTCTACCCTCTGCACCCCGCCCCAAGGCTCCAGGGACTACTCGCTACTCCCCATGTCTCCTCCTGCCTCCTCCTGCTTCCTCCCTGCTCGAGTCTGAGAATCTCAAGCTGGCCAGACTTTAGAGCAGTGGTTCTCAACCTTCTGACCCTTTAAATACAGTTCCTCATGTTGTGACCCAACCATAAAATTATTTTCATTGCTACTTCATAACTGTAATGTTACTACTGTTATGAATCGTAATGTAAATATCTGATATGCAGGATGGTTTTAGGCGACCCCTGTGAAAGGGTCGTTCGACCGCCAGAGGGGTCGCGACCCACAGGTTGAGAACCACTGCTTTAGAGGCTCCTGGATGCACACTGTGTGTTTTACCAATACCAGGCCTGGGACCCACCCCAAGGGTGTGGCCTGGAGCACCATGGTTTTTACAAAGCTCCCCAGGTGGTTCCCCAGGCAGCCAGGGTTCAGTTAGCCCAGTCACTCTACCCTTGGGTAGACTGAAGCTTGGCAAGGGGAAAACGACTTGCTCAGAGCCACATAGCATGTAAGGATGGGAGCCAGGAACCCAGGGCTCCTGACCTACTATGTGCAGGCTGCGTGACACACGCTTCTCTTACCCCATCGAATCCTCCCTGCATTTCTATCCACGTTTTACAGTGGAGGAAACTGAAGCACGGGGAGGGAAGTAACTTATCTGAGGGCACACGGCCAGAGGGTGGAGAGCCGGATGTGAGCCCGGTGGCATGGCTCCTGAGCCCCCACTTCCTGATCCCCTGTGGTTCTGCGGACACCACGGGCTCACACAGTGAGCGGAAGCAAGCACAGGGGTAAGAGCGCAGGTCCTCAGGTTCTGGATACAGGCTCCTCTGGTTCCAATCCCGGCTCTGCTGCCTGTGAGCTCTGTGATCCATCACTTCACCTCTCTGAGCCTCTTTGTCTGTAAAGTAGAAGTAATAGAATGTACCTCGTAAGGTGATTGTGAGAAATTAAAAGAGTTAATATTCAAAAATTTAGGAAACGCCTACGTGATTGTTAAAGATTAATATTTATAACAATTGTTACATTAGTTATAATAATTATAATTGTTAAAGAATAACATGAATAATATCCTCTAATCCTTATAACGTCTTTAGGAAGTAGGACTTTGTTCCTTTTTACAGAGAAAGGAATAGAGGCCAGGGAAAGGGGTCCAGCACAAGACCGCCCGGAGTCTGCCTTTTCGATGCGCTTCCATAGGACTCGGCTCAGTCAGGGAAGCCCGGCCAAGTGCCCAGAGGCTGTGGGTAGCAGCACTGGGATTAGAGCTCCCTCCTCGTGGTGCCCAGTCCCTTTGGGTTTGGCCACTTCCCTCTCCCTCGCTGGTACCTGCCTGGCCCAGTAAGATCAAGGTGTTTCTGCCACACACAGCGGATGGGTAACCCTGGAATAGTCACAGGTCCCTTCCTCAGTCAGTTGCTCAGATAGGGGCCGGCCTGAGACCTGGGTGAGGACAGGGACTGGTATCTGAGAAACCAAGATCCCGAGGCTCAGCTGCCTCCCAGGGGCAGGGCCGGAGTTGGGGTCTCAGCCCTGGGCCTGGCCTGCTGGCCACCTCGGCCGCCTCTCAGCCTCTCTGGGCCTCGGGCCCTTAGGGACCAATCAGGATGTGAGCCCGTCCTTGTGGGGCTGTGGCGGAAGGGAAGCAGGATGATGGATAAAGGGCCTTGCTGGGCTGCCACACACCAGGCAGTGCCAGGTCCTTTGTTCTAGGAGTTGTCATCGCTGGGAGGGCCTGTCGGAACCCAAGCCCAGGAAGTTTAGGAAAAGTGGAATCTGTGGGCTCCTGCTGCCCATGGAGATTGCCCAGAGCCAGGGCGGCGAGGGCCTGGGACCAGAGGAAGTCCCACCCTCACCCAGCAGGGCTCTGCCCAGATTCCTGGAGGCCTGTGAAGAGCCAGACAGAGGCAGCCCTGCCCTGGCACCCTGAGCGTGGGGTGGGCGGGCCAGGCTCGTCCTGAGTTCCAGGACATTCTGTCTGCCACCAGGAAGTGGAGCTGGACCAGGCCCTCCCCCCACCCACACTCCAGCTGTGTGGTTATTCCTTAAGGGGGCTAACCCCTCACGGCCTACCAGGTCCCCCGGGGGCAGGCTGTGTTCTCCCTGGGCCGCCCCGACTGTGCCCCAGTCCTATGGAAGCACATGGCACATGCAGACTCCAGGCGGTCTTGTGCTGCACCCAGGAATCCATATCCCTAGGAAGTTCCTCCGATGGCTAGTGTGGTCTCCAGCCTCTGCTCCCAGCTGCCTCCTGGGAGTGAGCCCTCAGCCCCTGCCTGTAGGGGCACATTCACCCTGGCCTCCTGGTGTGTCCCAGCCTCAGGCTAGGGGGTACCCCATGCCTACAGGCCAGAGGTGGACATGCGCTCTGCCCTGTGTGATCTGTTGGGCTTCTTGGGAAATGCCTGCACAGAACTGCCCATCTCCACCCAAAGGGGCAGGCTCTGCCCATGGCCCTGGGGAGGGACTCTTGCCATCGCCTGTCATACTCCTCTCTCACTCACGCTGGTCCGTTCTTTTTCCCCTTCTTCCCATTCTTCAAATGCATCGAGCTTACTCCTTCCTCAGGCCTTTGCACCTGCTGTTCCCACTGCCTGGAATGCTTTTCCCTTCCCTTGAGGTCTTCACTTGACTGACCTTTCCTTTCTCATCTCAGCTCAAACGTCACCTGCTCAGACCAGCCTTCCCCACACCGCAACCCACTCCCTGCTCCGTAGTTCTCACGTTGGCCGGCTTAGCACCTCCTTTATGCAGCCAGAAGATTGTATTGTTTTCTTGTTGTCCCCACTCCCCGCCCCACATATGTCAGCTCCTGGGTGTGGGAACCTCTGCCTCCTGACTCTGCATCCCCAGCAGCCAGCACAGTGTCTGGCAGGCGGTGAGCACCTGGTAAACATGTGTTGGCTGAAGGAATGAGCAAGCACCACACCCGTGCCAGGACATGTGCCCCGTGCATTGGTGGAAAGAGCGGCCTTGGAGGTCTGCACATTTCCAAATCCCAGCTCTGGTCTGTGCTGGTGCAGCGCTCTGAGCCTCTGTTTCCTCGGCTGGAAGCGGCTGTGCTGAGTTATGTCGCAGTTGGAGGTGGCGCATGAAGCCCCCGAGGCACAGGGAGTGGGCAAGAGAGGCAGGTGTTTAGTACTATCTATGGGCGAGGAGGAAGGCAGGCAGTGGTGTCTGTGGGCCCAGCAGGACCTGCCAGTCCGTGGTTCGTTAATTCAGCAGCTACTCACTCATCCTTTTGCTGTGCCGGACACGATTCGGGATCTGGGGGTTCAGCAGGAGCAAACCTGAGTCCCTGCCCTCCTGGAGCTCTCATTCTTGTGGGGCTGCAGACACGAGCAAGCGAGATTAGTAAAAGGTCGTCTTCTCACTCCTGGTCAGTGCTGAGGAGATCAAGTAAAGCAGGGATGGGGGTTAGGATAGACTGGGGGAGGCACATCCAGGCAGCTTCCAAAGGGGGCGAGGAGCAGGTTCCTTGCTGGGGGGCTGACCCAGCACCCCGACTCCAAGGAAGGTCCTGGACCTTCGGGCCCTGCCCCTGATTCTGTACTTCATGAGGGCGAGACAGCCGGGCCTGATGGAACACCCTCCTTTACATCTCCCAGAGGCCTCCTCCACCTCGCTCAACGTGGGCGCCTACATCTTCATCGGCGTGGGGGCCGTCACCATGCTCATGGGCTTCCTGGGCTGCATCGGCGCCGTGAACGAGGTCCGCTGCCTGCTGGGACTGGTGAGTAGCCCCCCTCTGCCTGTCCTGCCCTGAGCCCTGCGCGGCCCAGGCTGGGTGGGGAGCACCTGAGGGGGGACCTGGTGAGGGCTTCTAGCTAACCCGCCTGCTCTGTGTCCCCAGTACTTCGTCTTCCTCCTCCTGATCCTCATCGCCCAGGTGGCTGCTGGCGTCCTCTTCTATTTCAACATGGACAAGGTACGCACCCCTCCCTCCTGTGCCCAGCTGGTATTGGACGGCCGCGTGGGGGATCCGCCCGGGGGTGGGGGGAGACGAGAAGCCTCAGCTGTCCCAGACGAGCCCCGTGGGTACAGGCAGCCTCCCCGTGGTCACACCGCGGACCCTTGGCCTGGAAGGCGGGGTCTGTGGGCAGTCACTCCTCGACCAGGATCCCACTCCACCCCGTTCCAGGCCTGTAGCCACTGTGCGCAAGCCGCTCGCCTCTCTCTGCCCGGTTCACCCTCTGCAAACTGGGGACAATAATGAAATCTAACTCTTTGGGTGGTTGGGAGGGTTCCGTGAGATTATGTTAGTGCTTGGCATGGTAAGGACTCAGTAAACGTTTTCATTAATGTGAAGGCTCCTTAGCAACCGTTAAATCCATGCCCCTCACCCACAGATGAGGCCCAGGGAGGAGGCTGTCAATAAAAACCCCAGTCCTGCGCCAGAGGGAAGGTGCGCAGCTTTGCGGACGAGAACGTTAGACTTACTGTGCTTCAGATCTAAGGACACTGGTGCACGTAGCCAGCAGTCAAGCGTGGAAGCTCAGGGACCGCGGTCCTGGCTGTCTCTTCAACATCCTCATTGTGATGGCTCTTGTGCTGCTGTGGCCAGATCAAGGGGAAGAAGAGCAAGGCCCCTAAAAACGTGCCCCAGATTGCGTTACAAAGGCACCCCTGGCGTTCAGGGTGACTGAGAACGTATCTGGCTTTCTGACTCTAAAGACAGGGACATAAGGAGCTGGGAATGGCTGCTGGGTGAGCCAGTCAATTGTGATCATCACAGTTACTTAAGGAAGACCTACTATGTGCACATGGTAACTTCTAGAAGCTTTACACACATAGTCTCTCCTCACAGCCGCTCTGTACAGTAAGTGTTAGGTTGTCAGACAGGAAAGCAGATGCTCAGAGAGATTGATAGCGGTAGCCATGTCAGCAATAGTAACAGTAGCCTCCACCATCCCTACATTGGGTCAGCACAACCCATTTACATTCATTCTTCCACTGATTCCCCACTACGCTCCCCCAAGTGTGAGAACCCTGTCCTGCAGGAGAGGGCGTGCAGGCAGCCAGCAGGTCCATGGCCAGAGCAGGGAGCGCTCAGGCTCCTGGACTCCAGGAGGAGTTCACCGTGGCCCGGCTGGGCCGGGGCCTGCCTTCCTCCAGGGCTACAGGTCTGGTCCCCTGAGCAGGTGCAGAGCCGGCAGCCACGTGGGCTCCTGCATTTTACCATTTGAAGGTCAAGTTACCTCCAATCCCTCTTAGAAGGAAGCTGAGACACCGTCAATAGCTAACACTTAGAAAACGCCTGGAACTGAATGTTGTGCACTTACTGCATTTAATGTTCGACCTCACGGAAATCCTATGAGGTCATGGATATGAAAACCCTCATGTGCACATATGGAAGCTGAGGCACAGAGAGGTTAAGCAACTTGGCCAAAGGTCACACAGCGAGTGAATGGCAGAGCTGAGATCCAAACCCCAGCAACCTGGCTTCTGGGTTCACGCGGGTGAAATTTTTCACTGTGGTGGTTCCTACCTAAACCTGCTTTCCTTATTTACCATCCACACCCAGCCTGTTTGCCAGGAGGACTGGCCCTGAATTCCTACAGAAAAACCAAATTGGAGAGATCAGAATGCACACTGAGAGGGAGGAAGACCATTGTGCCTGAAGCCATGGGATGAGATGCTCCTGTAATGGAGGGCTAACTTAGCCACTGAGCTTCCTGGTGGTCAAGGGAAAAGGGGAAACAGTTTCAGCAGATGACAGGAAGCTTGCTTGGCCACCGCACAGGAGGCCAATGCTTAGGGCAGGGAATGTCCTTTTCCAGAGACAAGGTTTTGGGATCAGTCCCTGGGCTTTTCTGGGACCCAGTCAGTTGCACGTTATCATCAGGGTAGATCAGAACTGGGTTCCAGTGAGGTGGTTCCTGTGACTCAGAAGCTAGTCAGCTCTCTAGGGTGCTGGGCAGTCCACCTTCTCACCCCTGTGTGTTTTCCCATCTCACAGTAAAGGTGGTGCCCATCTATGGGCACCAACCACACGCCAGGAGCTGACCTCATAACTCGACACACGTTTCAGTTTTGCAAGCATTTTCCACTTCAGGAAACCGAGGCCCAGAAAAGCAAAGTGACTTTTGGTCACGGTCACCCACAGGTTGGAGGTGTCAGAGTGGATATTTCCCTCCGCTTCCTCTGACTCAGGCCCATGCCTCCCCCGACACCACGCCGCCTGCCCACAGGATGGTACAGTCTCTGCTGGGCTCACCACCAGGAGCTACACCTCGGGTGTCGCTGGCTCCAGAGCAGAGCTTGGGGGGAGGATGGCCTCTCCTGACTCCAGGCTAGACTCTGTCCCCTTCTTTGCCTGCTTCACCACCCCCAGGCTCGACACCCCCCTCCCCTGGTCCCAGCCCCCTCCCCTTGGCCCACCTCCTCTCTGGAAGGCAAGGGAAATTTTCTGGCTTTTCTGGGGAAGTTCTGGCGCCACCCTATCGCCCAAGTTGGAATGAATGATTTATTTTTTCTTTCCCGGCACATTGTAAATCCCAGCTAAAGACTAAACATGCCCTTGATGGTGTTTATTCCTGCAGATGAGGCCCAGCTGGGGAGTGGGGGCGCTGGGAGCCTGAAGGGAAGGCCTGTTCCAAGGCGGGGGGGGGCCTTCTCCCCCCTCTCCAGGCCCCCTGAGCAGGTGGGAGGGAAGGAACCCCTGGGCTGCCATCTGTGTTTCCTGCCCCTCGCTTCCAGCGGCCACTGTTTCCAGGGCAGAGCCGAGGGCAGCCGGGTCCTTGGACAAGGCATGTGGGCTCTCCAGCCTTGGGTTCCTCGATTATAAATCAGGACCCCCCCCCCGCACCCCCCAATCCAGGCGCACCGACTACAACACGTTTATAACATACAGCGTGGTGGCCCAGCCTGGCTCCAGAGTAAACCACCCATGTTGGAACCTCTGCGCTGAGACCCTCAGCACATCACTTAGCCTCTCTGGGCCTCAGTTGCCTTGTGTGTCAAATGGCAATAAGCAATTGTCTGCAATTCTGAAACCCCAAACCACTTTGAAACAGCTCTCCCCCCGCCCAAAACACACACACACACACACACACACACACACACACACACACACACACACACAACATTTGCAGCTCATTTGGTGGCAAAATGGACCCGAACGGAAGTGGGGCTCTTTGTGGCCTTTGTGTCCCCCATTCAGGTGTCCCCGGGAAATGTGAATGGGAGAGACTTTGGGCTGTGACACAGCCTGACCCCTGTGTGAAACGTGGGGGATCTCAGCGCCGGAGCACGTGGGCCCCAAGAGCCACCTTATAGGCCGTGGCGAGGGGGAAGGGCTCAGGGTAGTACTGGCCCCGAGCAGATGTTTGCTGGCATCATTGCACGTGTGATGGCTGTTGTCACCATTATTAACTTCATTGGTGCCTAGTAAGGGCTCAACAAATGGCAGCTGTTCCTGTTGTTGGTGTCAATATTGATATTAGCAAGGACTGTGGGACCAGGAAGTGTGAGGTTGAGATTCCCCTGCTGCTTCCTCGCCTGACTGTTGATCCAGCCTCCATTTAGTGGGCAAAGGGCAGGTCTGGGATTCAGGGACCTGTGCTGGAGGGTGGGCTCTGCCACTGAGTGCTGTGTGTGTTCAGACAGCTTACCCGGTCTCTCTGAGCCTCAGGCGACCTGACAGTCTGGGGTTCTGACGTGTTCCCTGCAGGCAGTGGAGGGTGGGAGGAGGTCAGGAGGAAGGAAGTAGGTTGAAACCGCTTCCTATGGCGTGCCGGGCACTGGGCTGGCCGTACTCACGCAGTGCACACTTCTCACCTGCCCAGCAGCCTGCACAGATGAAATTGCTGAGGTTCTGAGGGGTTATATCAAGGGCTCAGGAGAAGGCCTGGGGGATGAGAGCTTGACAGGGAAGGGGCTCGCATGGTCTGGGTGGGAGCTGGGGGTGGGGGGTCAGGACACTGTCTGAGCCGGCTGCCCCGTGGTCCTCAGAGAGCGTGGTCGGGAGAGCTGTGATCCTTCCTTCTCTCTCCCCGAGAGGCCCACATAGGCACTGGGCACACGTCCTGTTACAGGTAGAAAAGCAGGTTCCTCGGGGACCATGCGAGTCTGTGAGAGGCCCGCTCGCTGAGATGAAACTCCCTGGGGCACTGGTTTGCAGGCAGCTGGAGCAGCACAGGGAGAGGGCGCCTTTTCTCTTCGCTTTAGGGAAGGAAGTGTCCAGGCTGTCCCTCTGGGAAGGGATCCCAGGGAAAGTGGGACAAAGACTTGTAGCACCTGCGGGTGCCGGGCTGCGCGGGTGGCTCCAGCGCAGGGCCTGCCCTCAGGACCTCCCGAGGTGACCGGGGACATGATGTGGGCTCCTGCTGAACTCGGGGTCTCTGGCTGTTTGGATTACAGTGGAATTTCAGGGAGACTCCGGTGGTCATTAAGAGTGAACATGCCATCCCTCCACATTAGCCCTTGAAAAGGGTGCCCGTTTCCTCTCAGGACACTGGGGTGAAGCCTGGAAGCATTCAGCCACATGACCCATGGAACCCAGGGAGAAGACAGGAGAATATAGCGGTTACATTGCGTCAGGGGATTTGACAGGTTAGAGCAAGGGTGGGGAACCTTTTTTCTGCCAAGGGTCCTTAATATAACTCACTTAATATAAATTTACTAGAGGCTCAGTGCACAAAATTCATGCACGTGTAGGGTCCCTAGGCCTGGCCGGTGATCAGGGCCAATCGGAGCCTTTGGCTGCCCGTCGGAGCCTTCCTTCATTCCATGCCGCCCCCTGGTGGTCAGCACACATCATAGCAAGTGATCGAACTCCTGGTCTCCTGGTTGAACTCCCGAGGGGACACTTTGCATATTAGCCTTTTATATATATAGATGTTGCTATGGAAAAAGCTCCTAGATTTATTGAATTTTGAGTTCCACCTGCGGTTGCCATAGCAGGGCAAGGCCAAATGACTTCGTGGGTCTTATATGGCCCGTGGGCAGGATGTCCCCCACCTCTGAGTTAGTATAAAGAATATGGGGAGAGGTCTGGACACCATCTCAAAAGGGTGACCAAAGGAACCTAGAAACTTCCCCTGGAAAGAAGAGGGTAAGGGGAGACATGGCCTGGTCTCCAATATCTGAAACATCATTGTCCTGGGAGAGAGCAATCTGATCTGTTCCCGTTGGGCAGGAAAAGGGAGGACGAGAACTAACACGAATGGTGGAAATCATTTGGGCTCAACTTAAAATGGATTGCTTCTATCAAGAGGCCCTCGACCCTGTAATGTGCTGTTTTCTGAGGTATTGAGTTCCCCATCAAAGGGAGCATTTAAGTAGAACCTGGAAAAGTATGAGAGGGGTTCTTACATGTAGATGATACACTGGACTCAAAGTTCCCTTCTAATTTAGCCTCTCTGTGCAAAGTCACACCACAGGGTGAAATAAAGGCACAGCATTGGTGGGGAAAGGCAGTGGGGAGGTGTCGGGGTCAGTGGAGACAGTGAGTGGCTTGTTGTGGTTCAGGTCTCGGGGTTCTGGAGCGGCTCACATCAGGTTACACTCATACCTTTGCTGCCTGCAGCTGTGTGGCCGTGGGAAGTTGTTCTGACCCTGGGGGCCTGCGTCTGCTCTCCTGGAAATGGGAGGATGGTGTTGGGCAGGACCGGAGCTGGCTTCTTAGGCACGTGACCCGAGCAGTCACGCAGGGTCCCGCACTTAGAAGGGTCCTGTGCTCGGCCTGCTGCTCGGCTGCTGCTGCTTCGAAATTCTTAGTCTTTTTTGAGCGAGGGCCCTGCATTTCCGTCTTGCACTGGCTATAAAGATGCGGTTCTTCCTGGGCAGGACTCGATCGCCGGGGGCAGTGACCCACTGAGAGTAGCCGGCTGGCCGCAGGCTCAGCTGGGCCCAGGCATCCCGAGGCTGCCAGCAGGTCTCTCCCTCTCCCTCCTCCACTTTCTTCTCAGGCGGGCTGTCCCTAGTGGAGCCCAAGGTGGCGGCCCTCGTCCCATCAGATTAGTAGAAAGAGAGAGCCTGTGTGTGTGACCAAGGGACACGTACTCATCCCTGAAGCACCCGCCTTTCCAACGGTGTGGAAGGCATTGAAGTGGCAGCCTGGGTCTTTGCCGGCCCATAGCAGCAGGGATGTGGGGTGGGGGGAGGCCTGCCAGGCACATGGATGGATTGAGGGGTGCTGACCCTTAAGGAAAGGAGCTGTTATTTCACGAAGAAGGGAGAATGGGTGCAGGGCAGTCAGGAACCACAGAGGCAGCCTGCAGAGGTGAAGGAGATGGTGAGCATCCTCTCTGTCTCCCTGCTCCTCCTGGTCTCAGGAGCATCCTGGTTGCCAGGGTGACCTCCCTGGGCTCCCAACACAGCCTCGGGATTGGGATCCCAAGGCATCAGCTGCCAGCTGAACCGGCCCCTGCAGCCGTGGTCCCTGGGGCTCAGCTGTGGCCTTCAGTCACATTCTGGGCTGGAGGATGATATGGTGTTTCCATGGAAACCACCCAGTGTCAGTGGAAAGCACACGGTTTCCATCACCTTCTCATTTCGGGAGGGCCTGAAACAGGGAAGTCGGGCTGCTGCGGCAACCACACTGGGGTGTAAATGGAGCCTGGGTCCGTGGGGGAAGGCCGTGAGAGGATGTGGGGGAAGGCCGTGAGAGGATGTTCCCCAAGCAAATGCCTCGGGGGAACCCCCTTCTTTCCACGCCTCAGTGATCATCCGTTCACGGGGCCAGAGGTGGGGAGCAGAGATGGTGGGGCAGAAAGATACAAGATCTGCAGGTGGACAGCCCCAGCTATGTGGCAGGGGCCCACCACTAGGCTTCTCTGGGCCCTTCTTAAAGGTGCTATGACCCACTTCAAGGTATAGCCATCTGGTTAAAGTGCCAGTAGAGCTGAATGGGTAAAAGCTTGGGTTTTCAAATCGGGCCTGAGTTCAAACCTCAGCTGTTCTACTTGTTGGCTGTGTGACTTTGAGCAAGTTAACGAACCCCTCTGAGCCTCCTTTTCTACATCTCTAGACTGAGGGAACGAGGTCAGTACCCCGACCATAGGTCTGCTCTGGGGATTGAAGTGCTGGTGCAAAGCAAGCATTCGGTCCATGTTAGCCACTGGGCTTGTTGTTTCGGACCAGAAAGCTTGGTAAACTGTAGAGAGCTCTGGGGAGTAAACAAGAAGCGACATGCAAATGGTTTTATCAAGGGGAAGAGGGCAGAGCGAGGTCCTCGGCTGCTTTCCCTGGGTTAGTGACGGAGGCCCAGGAGCCAGGGCCGCAGGTCCATCCGGAGGATGTGGTTTCTCTGAGCACAGCAGGCGCGGCTGCCTGTGGGGCGCTGGCGGAAGTCCCACGCACAGGATTCGGAGCCAGGCTGTGAAAGCCCCTGCCTGGAAGCACCTGTCCCCTCTCTCTAATCCCCTTTCTCAGGAACTGAGGGCAGGTGTGCAGCTGTCCTCGGGGCCGCTGTGCCTCTCAGGCCCTTCGCCTGGGGTGACCACAACCAGCCTGTGCATGCTGAGAAGGGCCTTGGGCAAGGTCCGCGGGAGAGGCCAGGGGGGGCCAGGCCAGGGCTGGCTCCGGGGCCCCATCCCACATGGGGCCGTTCTAGTCCCTGGGGAAAGCCCTGTCCTCAGCCACCTGGGCTGGTTTCGGTTTGCTTCCCTTCGCACAGCTGACTCGTTCCTGAAAAGCTGCTGAGTGAGGGCCTCAGTTCAGGGCCCCAGTGAGAGGCCTTTGGGGTGAATTCTTTTGATCCTGCACACCTCACCTGCCTTATTTGTAAATCAGTGTCTCTTTGCATTTAGTGAAAAGCGGGTGTGCTTTTCTCTTCTTCATTGTGGGCCTCTGAATTCCTGAGCATGGCGACCAGCACTGCCAGGATGTGGATTCTGTGGGGCCCAGGGCAGGTGTGAGGGTAGATAGGGTGCGTGCATGAGGACTGTGGGTGCGTGCAGATAGCAGCGGCTATGAGGACTGTGGGTGCATGCATAAGGACCTCAGGGTGCGTGCATAAGGACCTCAGGGTGCGTGCATGAGGACTGTGGGGTGGGTGCATGAGGACTGTGGGGTGGGTGCATGAGGACTGTGGGGTGCGTGCATGAGGACTATGGGGTGCGTGCATGAGGACTGTGGGGTGCATGCATGAGGACCTCGGGGTGCGTGCAGATAGCAGCGGTTCTGCACATGTTCCTTACTGTGGACACTGCACACCTACTCTGGCCAGGCTCACAGACACAATCCCTGCTCCCACGGAGCTGACGTTCTCAGGGGGGAGAGGAGGGGGGTGATAAATCCTGGAAAGAAATGATCATGTCATGACAATGCTATGGAGAAAATACAAGACAAGGAGGGCCTGGGTGGGTGTGGGGAGGGAAGGGATGCTATTCTGTAGGGTGGTCCAGGAAGGCCTGTCCCCGGGCTCGGGGGTGAGGGAGGGGGAGAGGCGGTTTAAGTCGATGTGACCAGAGGTGGGCATGGGTTTCCAGAAGTCAGACCTGACCCTGGCTCTCCTCTCTGCAGGTGAAGCAGGAGATGGGCAGCATCGTGACCAAGCTCATTCGGGACTACAAGGACGGCCAGGAGGACAGCCTGCAGCAGGGCTGGGACTACGTGCAGGCTCAGGTAAGCTGGGTGGCGAGGGGTGGCCAGCGTGAGGCTCCGGGCCTGTGGGTATCTGTGTGTCTGGGTCTGGTCGTCCGTGTGCCTGTATGCACCTGACAGACCACGTTAGCGACTTTGTGTGAGTGTGCATCTGATGGGGTGGGGGCTCCTGGCTCCTCAGCCACCACCACAGCTCCTTGCTCAGGGGCCCCGGGTCTTGGAGGCTGTCCCATGGCTCACAGTGCTCCCACCTGTGGCCAGAGAGCAGGGGGTCAGCTCTCGGCCCTCTCACCACAAGCCAGGCTGGCCAGTGTTGGGAGCTTTACCCTGGAGGTTAAGAAACGGGGTGCCAAGTCTGAATGGAGGCTACCCCTCGGGAGGAGCCCTTGGGAACTTCTGGGGTAAAAGGAATGTTCTAATCATTGATCCAGGCAGTTAGGCCGGCATGCATAAAAACCCGCAGATGGCATTTGTGTACTTTAGTGTAGTATGTGTATTCCACCTGAATTAAAGTGGGAGAGGCAGAGACCAATGACTGACTAACAGAATGAAGGACTACATGACAGACAGACTGGCATGCTGACTGAATGACTGATGGAATAACTGACTGACGGAATAAATGACTGAATGAATGAATGAATGAATGGCCATCTGACTGGGCTCCCAGCCTGCCTTGGTGGTGAGCCAATCATCACACACATCGTCTCAGTGATCAGGTCCTGGCGGCCCCCTCTCTCGTGGGCCCTTGGCCAGGGCCCCTCCTCTGGGCGGCAGCCTCCTCCTCTCCCCTGAGGGCACTGGGCACAGCAATCACGTAGGACCTGCTGGCACCGAGTGACAGCAGGAGCGTCTGGACACAGAGGAGGGACTTTGTCCAGGGGACGTGGGCACAGTTTTCTGAGCTGGGAAAAGGGGAGGGTGATGTTTTCTGGCCCGAGTGCCTCATGGACTTCCTGGTGAGGGCCAGGTGAGGCCAGGTAGGAGGGCCTGGGTCACCTGGAGGCTGGGCACACACAGGAGGCTGCTGTCATCACACCATTCATTTGACCCACAATTCCTGAGACGCTTTGCTGAGATTGGAGGGAGTCGCTGTCCCAGAATGAACAAGTGCCACCTTCCCAGGATCCTGGGGGGGCGGGGGGAGAAGCAAGTCCCTTGGGAGCTGAGGAGCATGCCACCGGGGAAGGTGGTTGGCTGGTTGGGGGTTCCCTGCAGCTGGCAAGGCTCTGATTCTGATGTCTGTCAGACACCGCCTGAGAAGGTGGTTAAGTCAGGCTCCTGACGACTGGGATACGAACTCTGCCCCTTCCTGGCCAGACCTTCTCTGAGCCTCAGTTTCCTCATCTATAAAATGGGGCTATTGATCCATACTCATTTGCATATTTATAGTATCATTCCTGGGATGAACTTTTAAAGCCCGTGGCACTTAGGCAGCACTTAGCAGTTACGTGGTGATGTTTTATCCGCCATGCACAACCACTGAGACACAGGGTGGGTGGGTCAGGGCAGGAGGTCCCGGAGAGGAGGGCTCCGCCTGGTGCAGTACAAGGCTGAGGAAAGCCGCCTCCTTTTGTGGGAGGATCTCCGAGGTGCCAACCTTTCTGCTAGGCAGCGGTTCTCAACCTGTGGGCCGCAACCCCTTTGGGGGTCGAACGACCCTTTCACAGGGGTCGCCTAAGACCATCGGAAAACACATATATAATTACATATTGTTTTGTGATTAATCACTATGCTTTAATTATGTTCAATTTGTAACAATGAAATTGGGGGTCACCACAACATGAGGAACTATATTAAAGGGTCGAGGCATTAGGAAGGTTGAGAACCACTGTGCTAGAGAGAAAGCAGACAGGCAACTGCAACATAAAAAGTACAACCTGAAGCCCCAGAACACCCGAGATGCTTGGCACGCCCCCTGCTGGCCACCGGGCTGCCTGTCAGGGACTCGTCACTGAGATGGGAAGGAAGCAGGTGAGGAACTGACCATGTGCTGGGCATGGTGGCACGCAGCTCACCCAGCTCGCCCAGCTCGCCCATGCAACTCATTTAATCCTCCCAGGGATCCTAGCATTGTGGTTATTGCCATCCCATTCTCCAGGCGAGGAGTCGAGCCCAGAAAAAGGCAGCGGCTTGCCCGTGCACAGGGCAGGGCCAGGATTGGGAAGGAGCCCTGCCCCCACTCTGCTGTGCCTTCCTGGGGTATTTCCAGCATGAGCCCAGCCCCTGGCAGTGGGACTGGCCTTTCCTGAGCAATGACTGTGCTCTCCAGACCTGTGCTGGGCGCTCCGCCTGCCTCGTCCCGGTTAGTCCGAGTAACAGGGAGTTAGAAAACGTATTCCCCGTTTGGCAGATGAGGAAACTGAGGTCAGTACTTTGACCAAAGCTGAGCAGCTGGTGGTGGCAGAGCTGGGACTTGAACCCAGGAGCCTGACTCCAGACCCCACGCTCTTAGCTGAATGCCATCTGCCCTCCTACTTGTCCCCCACTCCCGTGTTCTGCTTTTCAACATGAACTTCCCTCCTGTTCTGCTTCATATTTTTGCTGGTCCTGATTTTTTTTCTTCCCACTGTTTAGCAGTTTATGGCATGTGTTTCCCGAAAGCCCCTTTAAATTCTTCGTGGCTCACAGAAGCCAAAGTGAAACCTAAACTCGAGTCCTGGAGGTGTGGCTGGGACCAGGGAGGCCTACAAGTAGCAGATCCGAGCCTCTTTCCAGGCGGCCCCACCTCTGCCAGGAGGGCAGCCTGCCTGATGGGCCTGGGCATGAGCACCCTGTCCCCTCTCTGCCCAGGGCAAGTGCTGTGGCTGGGTCAGCTTCTACAACTGGACAGAAAATGCTGACCTCATGAACCGCACCACCGTCACCTACCCCTGCTCCTGCGAGAAGAAGGCGGAGGACGACAGCCCCCTGGTGAAGAAGGGCTTCTGCACGGCTTCCAACGGCAACGGGACCCAGAGCGGCAACGGGACCCAGAGCGGCAACAGTCCCGAGCAGTGGCCCGTGTATGAGAAGGTACGTAGAGGGCGGTGGGGTCGAGGGGCTGGGCTCCCGCTCCATCCTTTCCCCTTCCTTCACTTAGTTGTTCCTGCCTTTGGTCCATTTGTCTGCTTGCCATTTGTACCTTCATTACCTATTCACTAATATATCTATTCCAGATACGCACAGACCCCTCTGGGCTGGGGGTGGCCCCCAGTGGTTCTGCATGATGGGTGAGGCGGGTGACGTGGGTGACATGGCTGTGTTCTTCCCTCGCAGGGCTGCATGGAGACGGTGCAGTTGTGGCTGCAGGAAAACCTGGGCATCATCCTAGGCGTGTGCGTGGGCGTCGCTGTCATTGAGGTCCGTGTCCCCTCCCTGCAGCCCTTCCCATGCTCTGTCCCCGTGGATTGTCCCTGCTGTGCTGATGTCCTGGGGGAGGCCCTGCGGCAAGCCTGGCCTGAGCACTGTCCTGCCCTGGCCCTCTGCCGCCTGAATCTCAGGCTGGTCACGAGGCCATAGCTGAGGAATCTCTCTCTGTCTCTCTCTCTCTCTCTCTCTCTCTCTCTCTCTCTCTTAATCTTTTATTGATTTCAGAGAGGAAGGGAGAGGGAGAGAGAGATAGAAACATCAATGATGGGAGAGAATCATCGATAGGCTGCCTCCTGCACGTTCCCCCCAGCCTACCCTGGGGATGGAGCCTGTAACCTGGGCATGTGCCCTGACCGGGAATTGAACCGTGATCTGGTTCATAGGTTGATGCTCAACCACTGAGCCATGCCGTCAGGCGAGGATCCTCTTACTCCCTGTGTGTGGACCTGGACAGTGGGGTGCTGCCCTGGGGCCTCTGGGGGCTGGGCAGCCCACCTCCACTGACTCTCGCCCTCCCCCTCAACAGCTCCTGGGGATGCTCCTGTCCATCTGCTTGTGCCGGAACGTGCACTCCGAAGACTACAGCAAGGTCCCCAAGTACTGAGGCAGCTGCTGTCCCCACCTCCCTGCCTGTCCCCCAACCTCAGGGCTCCCAGGGTGTCCCTGGCTCCCTCCTCCAGGCCCGCCCCCCCACCTCACTGCCAAGGCACCTGTACGCCCCGTGCTGCTGGAAGTGAGGGGCTGTCTGGGGCCTGGACACCTCCCTGCCTTTCTGCCTCCAGCCTTGAGCCCGGCTGCGCTGTGGCTCCTCCGCTCGCTGCCCAACAGGGTTCTCTGAGCAACTCAACGAAAACCCTCCCTGCAGCATCTCTGCGCAGGTGGGCTGGGTTTCTACCTGCCTCGGGGGGTGTATATATTGTATGGGGGGAAGTGTATTAAAAATGGGGGGCGGGGTCGATAAGGCACCCTGAGCTGTCAGGGGACTACCCACTGCGTGGGTCACCTGTTTTCCACTATAAGGCTTATACCGTTGGCTTTCATGTTTTCATTAAAGGTTGTGGGAAAGGGTAAGCTTTACCTGACGTTAGGGACGGCACCCCTCCCCCAGGCCTGACCCAGCCCCACCCAGGCAGCTCAGATCCGCCTGGGCCAACTCGTGGGAGCAAGGCCTAGCTGGGCCAGGCTGAAGGGGGCTGGGCCTGGCCCTGGGCTGCTTAGGGCATCAGAGGGGTGCGTCCTCGGGGTGTGGCACAGAGCTGGCCCTGCCTTTGCCGGGACCCGAGCTGTTCAGGAGTGGGTGGGTGAGGCTGTGCTCTGTAGGGTGAGGAGGGCTCCGAGCACCGCTCTGTAAAGCGCGCTGCAGATCTGCAGACTGACAATTAAAGAGGATTTGTAAGAATCTGGTCTGACTTGGGGATGCTGCGTCCCGGGCCCGGGAGGGCCAGAGGGGAGAGAGGGGGGTGAGTGGAGTGGCTGGGTCTGCAGGGAAGCGTGGTGGCACCCACTGCTGTCCCCAGGGCAGGGCCCTTTCTCGGCATCTCTGGCCCCCTCTTCAGCCCGGTGCCTTGGTCCATCGGCCCGGCTGCCCATGTGGCTGGAATTGGATTTGTATATTGAAACAGGTGTAGGTTGTACCTCTAGGTTCCTGTTTCTGAGACCAGGTGCCCCCAGAAGGTACAGAAAGTGGGCTGGTGAGGGAGGGGTCAGTGAGGTTGCAGGACAAGCCTGGCCTCTATCTGATCATCTGGTTTTGACAAAGGAAGGAAGCGTTTTTGTATTAAAGAGATGTGATGGCGTAAGATGTGCAGAATTCGGGAGCTTTAACAATGCAACGTGGACCTTAAAGGAAGCTCTTACTTGTACACAGAGCGTGAGCCCGGCACTCCCCAGGCCTGGCTTCACCAGCCTGCACCGCGCTGTAAGGCCTGTCACGGGAGTCCCTCTCCGCTGAGATGGGTGTGGAAGTTGGGGGGAAAAGTTGACATAGGAGGGCACTTGCCCCACCATCTCCTCCTCTCTTGGGGCCCTGGAAGAGGCAGAGGGGTTGGGGTGGAGGGACTTGCCTCCCTACAGTCGGGCAGCAAGGGCAATGGATGGGAAGTATTCCAGAAGAATCCACCAGGTGGCGCTGCTGCCCCAGCCTAGGAGCCCCGAGTTGCCCTGGTTACTGCAGGTTCCTCACCAGCCCCAGGCCTGTGGTCTCTTCTTCCAGTGGGGGCACTGGCGAAATGCAGATGCCAGGGCCTGGGAATTCTGACGCAGCCGTTCTGAGCTGGGGACAAGGAATCTGCATTGTTAGCAGCCCTCGGAGGTCGTTACTAAATCACATTACTTTAGATTCTCAGGCCCTGATTAGATGTAGCCACAGATGTACCCCAAAGAGAGATGGAGTTGGGGGCCCAGGCCAAACAGCGTTGTCTTCAGTGAGGATGTAGGCATCACACCTTAGTGACAGCCTAACTCTTGATCTGACACTAATTAATTTCTTGCAAGAAACTTTCTGTGGCTGAAATCAGGGCCAACTCACTTTCAGGCCTGTGGGAGGCACCAGGCACAGCTTTGGGGGCTGAGGGAGCCTTCAGCTCCATGGTGGCTGTTCTCTGCCACAGTCAGGGACCCTCCCTGGAGCTCTTACCATGCAAAGAGGGCTGAGGGCTGCAACTGACACCATCCGGCTTATTTTATTTATCACCTGTCTCATTCCACAAAGGAAGTACAAACAATTCTAATAATAAAACCCTAATATGCAAATTGACCAAACTGCGGAATGACCAGTTGCTATGATGTGCACTGACCACCAGGGGGCAGACGCTCAAAGCAGGAGCTGCCCCCTGGTGGTCAGTGCATTCCCACAGCGGAAGCATCACTCAGCCAGAAGCCGGGCTCATGGCTGGCAAGTGCAGTGGTGGTGGTAGGAGCCTCTGCTGCAGACGAGTGGTAAGGAACAAGGGGTCCTGGACTGTGAGAGCTCCAGACTGTGAGAGGGATGTCTTGTCTGCCAGCTTAGGCCCTATCCCAGGGGAAGTGGGCCTAAGCCGGCAGGCGGACATCCCCCAAGGGGTCCCAGACTGTGAGAGGGCCCAGGCCGGGCTGAGGGATTCCCCCCTCCCCCAGTGCACGATTTTTGTGCACCAGGCCTCTAGTAAAATATAAAACATAACAGAGAAAATGTAAATTTATGAGGAAGTGTGGTCTTGAATGAAATAAACACAGTTGAATTGCCAACCTGGTGATGGCAAATGCATGCCTTGCACATAGTGTGCTCTCCACTCCTGTGCTCACAGCAGACATCACTAATTGATCACTGATCTCTTCTTAGCCCAGATGCTCCCAACCATTCTTATGGCTATCACTCGCTGCAGACTCAGAATCCTTCTCAACTCAGCACTAGCAATCAATCAGGTCGGACTGCAAAACGAAAGCAGCCACCACCCTTGAGCTCTAGTTGTTTACTTGAACTATACAGGGTTGGGCAAACCCCATATATAATTTTGCCTCTGAGCTTCCCAGTGGTCAAAGCAAAAAAAAGAACTATTGTCAGTTTTACAGCTCTCCTTCCCCAAGGCTTCCTCATGCCTTGCTACTAGGAAGAACGTGGCTGGCTGGACTCTAGAATTCAAACCACCCTCCAACACACAAACCTCAATAGCCTTCATGACCAAAGCAAAAAGAGCCTACTGTGTGTCCTTGTGTCGGTTATTGTCAGTGAGGAAAGGAGTTGTGCCTCTGCCAAGGAGGAACCAGGAAGACCCAGTGGATGCACGAGAAACAGTTGGGCGATGATTTCACATACCCTGGTGCTCAGGTAGCACTCGCTCCATCCTAGTCCCACTGACACATGTGAACTGATTTGCTCACTACAGTCCTATGAGGCGCATGCTCATTGTTATCCCCATTTTAGAGATCAGACCATGAAGACAGGTTAAGTAATTTCCTCGAGATCCCATCCTTGGTAGGAGGAGCTGGGAGTCACCCCCTAGCCATCTGGTTGCAGACCAGGGGCCTCTGGGGCTTCAGCTGGACTTGGGGCTGTGTGGGGTGGGGAGGGCGTTCGATTTCACTCAGGGGTCCCTCTGTGCGCAAGTGGCAATTCCACATCACTAGATTTTGGGAGGGGTGCAGCCGCACATCCCTTTGCCCTGAGAAGGCCTGGCTCCTGGCTTGGGCAGACCTGAGTTCCAAGGGGGGCTCTGGTGTCTTGTAACCACGTGGCCCCTGGCAGAACCCTCTCTTTCCTCATCTGTACTGGGATGTTGACGTGGTTGTATGAAGCTCAGGTGACATGGAGGCACCTGGCCCCCAGGACTCCTGAACCAGAGTGATCTGACCCTAATTGATTAGGGTCCCTTGGCTTGGCCCACCTCATAGTGCCCCCAGCTGAGCAGGCATCTTTCCAGGCTCTGCCTGAGACCGTGGCAGTGGAGGGCAGTGGGAGCCATACAGAGGGCAAGGGTCTGCAGGGGGCGGGGACTGAGGAGCAGAGGGCCCTTTGGGAAGGTGTCAGGGGAGTCTGGGCTGCCAGATGCTGGAGCTTAACTGCCCTTCAGGTGGGAGCCCCCAGCATGACACTGGGGAGAAGCAGGCATTAACCAGGCTTGGGGTTTGCAGACAGGGGGTCTGCCAGGCCATCTCTCAGGGTCCCATCAGGGCCTTTTCCCCCCATGCCGATTTCACTTTCCGGCCTGGGCGGTGGGAAGAAGGGGTGCTGGGATGGTCTGGAAAGCTGAGAACCCCCTCCCCAAAGAGCAGCAGCAGATGGCAGCTGGCCGAGAACAGAGCATGAAATCGGAGTGAGCCCAGGGCTCCAGGGCTTAGGCTGGGCACCTGGAGAAGGTGGGGGCAAAGGAGACCTGAGCTACTCTTGTCCTGGCCCCCTGCTGACCCCCAACTTAAACAGGACCAGCTGAGAGGGGTCAACGGCAGGCCCCTCGGTGGCCTTGGCCACCTCCCTCTCAGGGCACGGAGGGGAGGAGAGAGACCGGGCCGTGTCATCATGGTGGGGCCCTCCCCCTGCCCCCAGCTTCACCCTCAGGGAGGGCACAGGGGCCTTCTCAGGATGGCTTGTCATAAATGCCATGTCATCAGGAGCCAGGGGACCTGGGTTGCAATCTAGCTCCACCTCTGTCTTCCTGTGCAGCCCTGACCATATAGCGTGGGGTGGGCTCAAAACTATGTTTGCAAAAGACGTCAGAGGGGACTGAGAAAAGGGAGCAGTTACTGAGGGGGCGGGCTCAGTCCCCCAGCCAGCCTCCTCTGGCGGGTCCACCCCTGATGGCAAGGCCCAGGACTCCCAGCCGGCAAGTGCCAGCGCCAGGACCGGAACCACAGGGCCCTGACTCAAGGCACCCTCAGTCCTCCCACCGCCCAGGTGTCCTCGGTTGTGCTGTGTTGTCAGACCATGGCCCTGACTTTTGTGGAATCTGGTCACCAAACACCGACCTGTGGGGCCCCTTCCTCCTTTCTCCTGGGAGGACCCCGCGTAGCCTGAAGTTCCACACGGAAGGGACAGTCCGGCCTCCCTAACTCCTGGTGGGCCCTAGAGCCCGTCATCTGTCTGGAGACCACCTCCCTCTCTGAGCTGCTGGGTGAGCTGAGCCGCTCTCAGACCTTCTGTGGGGATAGAGGTCACCCCCAGGCTGCTCTCTCTCCCCCCAGTTGGACATCTCTGTCCAGGCATATGAGCCCCATGGTGGCCTGGCTGCTGAACCAGTAGGCAAGGGACCCCTGGGCAGTGCCCACCCACAGCTCCCTGGAGCCAGGCAGGAAACAGGTGGGTGCCAGCTTGCTCTCTGGTCCTTTAGGGAGCCAGTGTCGGTGCCCTGGAAGTGTCTAGGAAGCTGGACTCAGAGGGTGAAGTCTGGCATGGACACTGACCAGGGGGAATGAAAGCCAGACTTAAGTTGGAACAGGGGCCTGCTCTGTGGACTGGTGGACTGGGGGGAGGTGCAGGGCCGCCTAGGGGTTGGCCTGGGGGCACTGTCAGTCCATCAGTAAAGAAATACTACAATATTTTAGTAATTGGTGTGGCTGCGTGGGTACCACTGAATGTCAGTACACACACACACACACACACACACACACACACATGCCCTGAGCCCCCTGAAAGCTCAGTCTATTTCCAGGTGTAAGAGATTAAACTGCGGTGGCCAGTGGTGGGTAGGAAAGGCCAAATGTCTGCCAGCCTAGAATGTTCCAGGCCTGTGCTGGGAGAGCACCTGACCACCCATCCCAATCCTGCCTGTGTCCTAGCAGAGCCTCCACCAGCTTCTGCCACGGGGTCTCCAGGTGAGCAGGTCCCCAGACTGAGGAGCAGCAGGGTGAAGGGGGACACTCATGACATGGGGGTGTTGGGCACCAAGGCATCTCGGGGGCCAGGATGACCACCGTCTCCTTCCCCTGAAGAGGGTAAGAAACCTAAGTGCCAAGCTGCCTCAGGGCCAATATCTGGCTGCCCCCTGGGGTCTTTGGATCCTGTGGGTTAAGGTTCATTCATTCATTCATCTCCTGGCTACTCAATGGACACCTCCCAGTTGGTGGGATGTGCAGTTAACGTGGCTCAGGGACTCCTCCGCTTGCTGAGCCCCACTCGGGGATACTCCAAAGCCCCGCCCCTACCTCCCAGGCCTTTCCCCTAATGAGCCCAGCCTGGGGCTCCCCTTCCTGAAGCACCTGGGTTGACAGGAGACAGCAAGTGGGTTTTCATGCCCAGATTCTAGATGCCAAAACGGAGGCTCAGAGAGGAGGAGCAGAGGTCCCTAGCCTTGGCCACCTCCCAGTCAACTCAGCCCAGCTGACAGGCTCCTCCACCAGCTGCCAAGGGGGCGGGGCCACATGATCAGGCAGAAGTGGGCACTGAACAAGGGGGTAGGGGCATGAGCAGCCAGAAGTGGGCACAGCCGGACATGGGCAGGTGACCTTGGGAGCAGGGCTTGTGATCAGCCGGAAGAGGGCACCTGAACAGAGGGGCGGGGGCTCATTATCAGGCAGAAGTGGGCAGGTGAACAGGTGGTGTGGGGGCACCTGATTATGCAAAAGGTGTTCCGCGAGGAAGGAGGAGGGCCCACATGAAGATTGAAGGGATGTGGCCAGGAGCCCCCAGAAGGTGAAGGGGCAAGAAGGACCCTCCCCTGAAGTCCTTGAAGGGAGTACAGCCCCAGAACCCTGATTTCTGATTCTGGCCCCAGAACGGGGAGAGCATGTGTTCCTGTTTCTTTAAGCCAGACTGTATTCATGGGAGAAGCAGCCTCAGGTAATATTCACCTACTTGCCCCTCCTTTTGGGGCTTGACCGGGTTCTGGGGACAGCAGAGGCTCACAGGGAGATTCATCCCTGTGTCTGTGCCTTGGTCCTTTCTCCCGTCCCCCCATACCTGCCGGGGCTCCTTGGCAGTGACCGTGCAGTGGGCACACCAGGGCAGGCTGCGCCAGTGTTGCAGGCTTTGAGAGCACAGTGGCGAAGACGCTGTATGGCAGTTGTGCTCTAGTGAATACGGGGAGTCTTGCACACCCCTCTGGACATACCTGTACCACCGACACATGCACACACAGCACACGCATGCACACAGCTGCCAACTCCTGGCAGCACGGGCCATGCTGAGTGTTGCTGAGGGACCCCTGGGGCTCATCCCGGGCCTCTGGCATCCTGTGGAAGGAAGCTGAATAATGAACATTGAGTGGAACAAACAGGATAGAGGGTGGAAGCGCCCATCACTCAGCCACACTGCATAATCAGCCATTCTCACGGTAAACCGTTCCCAGCTGAAATGAAAGAAAATCAAAACAGCGGTTGGTAGAGCGGCATCACCTGTCTTCGTCTCACCTGTGAGATGGGACTGTAGTTCCTACCTCCAGTGTTACTGTGGGAGCAAGTGAGGGGATGTGCTTCCCAAGCTGCTTCCCAGCGCAGCCTGTCCCAGGACCCCTCCCCTGCTCCATGGGAGCCACCCCCTGTGCTGCCACCCCCTGGACAGGACGGGGCAGGACAGACAGGTGTGTCTGTGCCTCCAGGACAGGAGCTGCTGGTTGGTCCAGAGGCTGGGCAGGAAGCAATCAGTGCCCAGCCCCCCGCCCGGTGGGGGGTGGGGCGAAGCCTCCTGGCTTGTGGGGAAGGTGCAGCCAGGTAGGATGGGCTGCTAGTGGACACCTGACCTGGGGAGCCCACTCCCACCTCTAGCTGACCCCTCTGAAGTCATTTCCCCAGCATCTGCCGTCTGGGCTGGAGCAATGTCAGGTCCAGAGCCAAGCCCAACCCCCTAATGTTACCTGAGATGCTTCTAGCAGCACGCTCTGCAGACAGAAATGGGCTTCCTGCAGGATGCGGGGGTGGCAGGAACAGCTGGACTGCAGAGGGGCCAGAGGGGAGGGCTGGGGAGGATGGGCGGTGGGAACAGCCTCCTAGGAAGCTGGGGGTGTGGGAAGGGGAACTGGTGGCTGCTGACAGCGGTGAAGGGGTCTGCCCCTGCATCACACACCTGGTGAGCCCGGCTTGCAGCGTCCAGGGTGACAGCAGCCCTGTGATCCCGGCGGCCAATCCTCTTGGTTCTCTTGGACACACAGAATTGTGAGCTAAATCAATGGTGGTTGTTTAGGCCCCCAAATTTGGGGGTAGTCATTACACGGCAGTAGCTAACTGATACAATGATGACCTTAGATAGTAATAATGATAGCATTGCCTGCAGAGGGCCTACTGTATGCCAGGCCCAGGCCCACGCTCTCATACGACATAGATGACCTCATTTCATCCTCCCAGCAGCTCTGAGAATTGGTATGGGGCCCCTCACTTTATAGACAAAAAAACGGAGGCTTGGAGGAGACATGGGCTGCCTGACAGTAAGAGGGAGAGCCAAGGTTAGAACCTAAAGTCTGTCTTCTCGGACTCAGTTCTGAATCTCCTTCCCCGACAAGCCTCAATGTCAGAGAGAGCTTGAGGGAGTGTAATGTATTCTGCACACAGGGGCTGACGTCATTGAGAATGTTCTCAGCCTTCCCTGCCCCGAGAATTATGCCGTAGCTCACCCTGCTCTTCTCTCACCCCAGCCTGTGCCGCTAAAGAAAGAAAAAGACAGCGACGTTGGGACCATTTATTTCTTTTTTATGCTGCCTCCTATTTCATCAGCCAGTATTTATGGGGAGCCTATGCCCTTTCCACAGGGGTCTTCCTTTTGTGACATTTCCTGGATCCCTGGCATGCCAGGCCCTCACTCAGTGCACGGAATCCTTACTGCCACACCGAGGTAGTTAGAATTACCCCCTCTTTACAGGTGGGGAAACCGAGGCCCCGGAGAGGTGAAGTGACCACTGAGGCCACCTAACTAGTAAGTGGTCGAGATAGAATTCGTTCCAGGTTTGGCTGGATTTAGGGAGGGCCTCTCCTTACTCTGTCACCACAGCTGTGGCTTTTTAAAAAAGGGATTTTGAAATTTCCCCCGGTGAAATGTCTCAGGCTGGGAGGCTGAGAGGAGAGAGAAAGGGGAGTGGGGGTGCTGGAAGGTGTCCCCAACTCTCAGAGCTGGTTTGCTCCCTGCTGTGATGATGCCCAGGCCCTGAGTTAGGCTGTGAGTGGCAGCAGGTGAAGGAGGAGGTGGCATGTGTGTGCTGGAGGGGCAGAGAGAGAAGCACAGGCTCCATCCTGCTCCCCAGCGTCCATAGCTGACAAGTCACAGCCATCCTTCATCCCCACCCATCTCCCCGCCCCTCTGCTTAGCTGCTGGACCACAGCCACCCTCCACCAGCAGGCACTGGGCACGGCGCCCTTCATCTCCTGGCTGCACTGTTTTCAAATGGGAATTCAGGGGCAGTCGGGCTATCTCTTGCTCCCAGGGCGACCACACCCCTGGGGTGGCGGCGTAGCCACAGGCCTCCCAAAAGTTCCCAGAGCCCAGCCCCTGCCAAGGTTGCCTCCTCCAGGCTGGCAGCAGGCCCGGGCCAGGTGCCCTGGCCGGTCAGAATCTAGCTGCCAGGAGCCTTTGTGTGGTCTGGGAGCCCAGCAGATGTTCTGTGAGAGCAGGAAGGTGTCCAGGTGGGAGGCTGGGAGGCCACTTCCCACACATGGCTGCCCTCCTCTGGGACAGCCTGCCAAAATCCCTGCCCTGGAGCTGAGAAATCTTACTCACTCTCCATCTCTGGCCCTCCGTCTCCTCATCTTTCAATCGGAGAGAATGCTCAGAGCCACGTACCAGCAGATACTGAAAACGAACATTTCCTGTCAGCACTTGGCACACATTATCTTAATTATTCCCCCAAACAACACGAAAATCTAAGAATTCTTAGTGTCATCTTCATTCTAACCAATGAGGCTTAGCCTGCCCAGGGTCACACAGCTGGTGAGTGGGTGGCTACAGGGCATGTGAATCTAGCCACCCCCGACCCCAACCCTGGGGCTCAGACTCATGGCTGCAGGCCTCCTTGGTGTGTGTGTGTGTGTGTGTGTGTGTGTGTGTGTGTGTGTTGGCGGGGGGGGGGGGGGGAGTTGGGGGGGTGGAGATAAGATTTACAAATGCCTGGACCACACCTGCCAGACTCATCAGCTGCTGGTCAGGTGGGTCTCCCACACTTGTTTGCCTGGTGTCTTAGAGGAAGTAGCCAGCCCCAAACTCCCCTAGTGCTCTGACCTTCTCTCAGAAAGGAGTCCTGCTCTTCCACCCCCCCTCCCCCACCAATTCTCCCTCTGTTCTCCTGCCTAACCTAGCTCCCCATTGGATCAACCTTCAGGCGGCTTCCCTGACCACGCCCCCAGTGATATCAGGGTTTTGCTATGCCCTCCCATGGTTCCCTCCTTTAGCACTGCCTCCTGTCTGCACACACGGGCCATGGGTTCAAATCCAAGCTCTGCCCTCCTGAGCTATGTGACCACCAGCAAGTGAGTTAACCTTTTAGCTCCTCCTCTCAAAAGTGGGCATACTGCTGGTCCCAACCTCACACTGACTAAATGAGTTGGCAGCTTGGAACTTCTGCCTGAGGGAGCAAGCTCTCCTGCCTGGTTCCAGGCACCGTTCTCCTCAGGGGGGCTCTCCTGGCAGAAAATTGTAATTGCTGGTTAGGGTTTGGGTCTTCTGGGCTGAACTCGAAGTTCTGGCTTGTTCCTTGCCCTGCCCCCAGCTTGGAACACTATGCCTGACACACTAAAGACATTTAATACATATTTTTTGGATGGATGGATGGATGGATGGATGAATGAGTGAGTGGATGGATGAATGGATGGATGGATGAATGGATGGATGGATGGATGAGTGGATGAGTGGATGGATGGATGAATGGATGGATGGATGGATGAGTGGATGAGTGGATGGATGGATGAATGGATGGATGGATGGATGAGTGGATGAGTGGATGGATGGATGGATGGATGGATATAAAGGATCCCTTTCTTGGTGCCAGAATGAAATAAGGTGATGCAGAAAAGAATTTGGGCTACCGTCCTGCTAGCAGTGCCCCATGCTGGCTGTATGTAACAATCATTGGAGCCTCTTCTTAGAAATCTAGGTTCCTGGGCCCAACCTGGAGAATCTGGCTCCTTGAGGGTGAGGGGCTCTAGGAAACTGAAGAATCAACAACATTCCTACATACAGTCAGGAGCCCTATAGTGTAAAGAGCAGGATGAGGGCCGAGGGGCGAGAAGCAAGGACACATGCTGGGTGGAGGAAGGTCAAACCCCCCTCGGCTCACTGCCTGCAGAGGAGAGCCAGGGCAGGGTACTAACTCTAAGTCAAGTTCACAGTAGTGACTATCACCTGGGACCAGGGGCTTTTCATGGTGAATCGGACTCTGTGTTTGCAACTTAAAGTGACCTAAGCATTTCTGTCACCAAACAGAGGTCAGAACACTGTGGGGCTGCACAGTTCTCACCCAGGCACGGGGAAGAGCTTCCTCCTGTGAATGCGCCAGAAACAGACGTCGGGAGACAAGAATCAAGTTGCTTTCCTCTCCCAGCCCATGAGGCCAGCTCATCCAGGGCACCAGGGCCAGTCAGTCACCACAGGTAGGAATCTAGTTCCTGGGAAGCAGGCCCTGTCCAACCCAGCGTTGTCCCTCCGGCCCCTGGCCCCTGTAGATGTTCATTTCCTCCCTTGCTTCCACCTGACCCTGGTTGTTCAGAAGCAGCATCAGGCACCTGTGAGAGGTTAGCGAAAGGTCTCACCGAAGTGGGCGGAGATCCGGCCATCCCTGCTGATATCTGCAAGTGTCAGTTATGTAAATCAGACAGTGCACCAAGCAGTGAGGAAAACAAACGATCAGGCCATCAGACAGTCCGCATCGATCAAGGGACAACTGGCCACTAGTCTTGCTAGTTACACAGACAGAGAGACAGACAGACCACCGACCATCACTCACACTCCGTCTGATGTGGACACAGCTTCTAGAGTCCCCGCCCAGGACTCTGAAATTGTCTCTCCTCAACTGGAGGCCCCTCCCCAGGAGGCCGGGTCCCGGGTGCTCCTGGCACAGTGCCTGCTCCTGATCACCGACTTGGCAGTCTCCGAGCTGCCGGCTCCAGCACTGCCCCTCCTCCTTCCTCTCTCCCTCCCAAGGTGGGAGCTTCAGGCTCTGCCAAAGCATTACTAAGAGTGGGGGTGACGTCACCCTCCCTGGTCCCACCCTACCCCAGGCCCCGCTTACCCTTCACCCTTGGCTGCCCCTGAGAATATGACACATCCTGGGTGGGGGAGGGGCGGTCCCCGGGACAGACACTGAGGGTCCTGGGCCCCAGGCTTGCACACTCAGACAGCCCTGCCTCCACCGCCGCAGGCTGCTCTGCCTCACTGAAGCAGCTCTGCTCCCAGAGACCACGCTGGACAGATCCAAAGGCACACACAGGCTCCTCCGCTCACCAGCTGGGAGGCCCTGGGCAAGGGCCTTTACCTACCTGGGCCTCCTCTCTAAAATGAGGATAATAATCAGACCTGCCTCAGAGGCCAGTGTGAGGCTTCAGTGAGGTCACGTCCATCGGCACCCTGCCCCGGGGAAGGGCACTTGGGTCTATCTTGACTGCCTGTGGGATGATCATTCCTGACACACACCTACATACACCACTACCACCAGAAATAAAATAAGAGTAGGGAGGGTGCACGGTCCACTAAGTTTGAGGAATAATGCCAAAAATCTTCCCAACGTACTCCCCATCTACCCAACCCCACCTCAGCCTTTCACAATGAACGCTCCAAGTTTTCATTGGTGTTTTTATTATAAAAATAACACATGTCAAAAGCCGCCACGGAGACAAATATAAAGCTATAGAAGAAGCTCCTCAATTCACTTAAAAATGTGAACAGGTAACAAAAGTCCAACAAACTAGATTGGAAATTGATCAAATACAGCTTCTAGAAAAGAAAAATACAACCCTTGAAATTGCAGAATTCAAAGCCAAAGAGGAGATTATATAAAGCTGAAGACGTAATTAGTAAAATATAAGCTAGAGCTGCAGAAATTCTTCTGAATGAGCTCAAAGAGAAAAGAGTTGGAGGATCTAGAGGACAAGTAAAAAGAGATATGATCATCTATGTTTCATTAGAACACTGGACGGAAAGGAGAGGAAGTGTAGGGAAGAGGACATGTTTGAGATCATAATAACATTTTCAAGAGTTGTGGAAAGACAGCAAAGCTTACATGCAGAAAACCCAATAATTCTTAAGCACTAAAATTTAAAAGAAAGCCACACCTATACAAATTACAGTAAACCAGCAGAACTAGGTGAGAGAGAGAGAGAGACAGAGAGAGAGAGAGAGAGAGAGAGAGAGAGAGAGAGAGAGAGAATGAAAGCAGTCAGAGACAAAAAGTCATCTCTAATGGAACACATTTAAGCAGATGGCTGACTTCTCAAGAACAGTGATTCAATCCAGAAGACAGCATGATTCTTTAGTATACTTAAAATTTATATAGCTGAAATAAAATAGTTGTTAACCTAGAATTCTCTAATGAGTCTATTTTTCAAGAACAAAAATGTAATAAAAATGATCGGACTTACCACCAACAGACCTCACTAAAGGACATTACTCCTAAAGTCAAGAGCAAGCCATCTCCTCGCACCACTTCTGTTTGACATTGTGCCAGAGCGGTTAGGCAAGAAAAGGAAAATAAAGGCATGCAGATTGGAAAGGAAGAAGTACAACTATATTTGCAGATGAGCATGTTCTTGCACATAGAAAGCCTGAAGAATCAACTAAAAAACCATTAGAACCAATAAGCAAATTCAGTAAGGTTGCAGTACAAGATCAATATATGAAAAATAATTGTATTTCTATATATTAACAATGAATAATCAAAAAATGGACCAAAGAAAATTCCATTTACAGTAACATCAAAAAGAATAAAATACCTCGAACTACCTTTAACAAAAGAAGGGCAAATTGTACTCTGAAAATTACAAAATAAATAAATTAAGGAAGACCTAAATAGGCAGATATCTCCTATTCATTAATTTGAAAACTTAATATTGTTAAGATGGAAATGCACTCCAAATTGATTTACAAATTCAATGAAAACTCTATTAAAACTCTAGCTGGTTGTTTTACAGAAATAGCCCTGATCTTAAAATTGAATTGGTCCTAAAATTCATATGGAAATTTAAGGGACCAAGAATAGCTAAGACAAACTTGAAGAGCAAAATTGGAGGGCTCACACTTCCTCATTTTAAAACTTACTCCAAACTTACTAAAAGACGCTGTCGTACTGGCATAAGGATAGACATACAGATCAATGGAACAGAATTAAGAAACCAGAAATAAACTAGTACATGAACGCAAAAGGGTGCCAAGACAATTCAATGGGGGAAAATAGTCTTTTCAACAAATGGTGCTAGGACAACTGCATATTCACATGCAAAATAAAGAAGTTGGAACCCCTTCTTTAAAGCACACATGAAAATTAACTCAAAATGGATCCTAAACCTAGAGTAAGAGCTAAAACTATAAAAATTTTAGTGTTGGGGTCCATCCCCAGCAGGTCCAGGGGTTCCCAAAGGTGTGGACGGAGTTGGCGAAGAAGGAATGACACAGGCAGCATTCAGTTGATCAGCATAGCGAGGTTCTCTAGCCAGGTTCTGTTCTTTTTTCTCTTGTTACATCTGTATTTATACCAGTTGATTTTAATCCTATCCATTCTATTCCAAAGGTTAGGGCGTTTGTTAATCTAGTTCTGTTGAGTTTAATCCTGTCTAGGTTAATCTCTGTGTTCCATTATAAGGGCTATTCCAAAGTTACCGCTCTACTGATAAGCTACAAGGAAGTGACTGAAGGAGATTATCCTACCCAGTAAAGGTTATGTCCTCCCAGCCCTGCTGCTTGCCTTCCCTGGGACTGCCCTGTGTCGGTGGGTCTCCAGGGGTATAGGCTTTGGTGCTTTCCCTGGTGGGCAGACCCCTGGGGATGTGGGCCCAACAAGTCCCAAATTTATTGCCAACAGTCTTAATCCTGTTAATCCCTAACTCCAGGGAAAAATCCTCACCTGGGGAAACAACCTTTCTCGGGGAGGTGGTCCTGTTTAAAACACATAGCACTATGTGGGGGAGCAAACATATGCCATATACGCCAGGTCCCTTGAAACATAAGCTGTGCAGATGTTTCTTCCCTGCAGCGACTGTGTCAAGCAACAAGGGTGGACCGGCTTCCGGCAAATTCCCCCATTTTTATTTTTTAAATGACAGCGCCTGTAAAATCAGCGGCCACCTCTCGGATTGGGTTGTTTAAGACTCGGAAGAAGACTTGTTTGTGATTTTGCTAACAGGTCAGTCCGAGGCTTAACCCTATATCGGCTCCCCACATCTTAGAAGGAAATATAGGTGTAAATCTTAGTGGCCTTGGGTTAGGCAGAGCCTTCCTAGATATAACACCAAAAGCACAGCAGCCCAAGAAATAATTGGTAAGTTGGACTTCATCAACATTTAAAACTTGTGTGCTTCAAAGGACACCATCAAGACAGTGAACAAACCAATACCGAATGGGAGAATGTATTTTGAAATCATCTATCTGATAAGAGCTAGAATGTATACAGAACTATTACAATTCCATATTAAAAAGACAAATAACTTAATTTAAAAATAGGCAAAGGATTTACACATACATTTGTCTAAAGGACATATATAAATGGCAAATAAGTACAAGAACACATAAATGTATGCCCTGCATATTTAGCTATCAAAAAAATAAAAATAAAAACTACAATAAGAACCCACTTCACACCCACTAGGGTGGTTATAATAAAAAACTTTTTTTTTAAAAAAGGAAAGAATAAAGAAAGAAAATATCAAGTATTGGCAAGGACATGGGGAAGTTGGAACCCTCAGACATTGCTGATAGGAATGTAGTTTGGAAAACAGTTTGGCAGTTCCTCAAAATATTTAACATGGGGGTTTCCATATGACCCAGCAATTCTGCTCCTGGGTATATACCCAAGAGAAATAAAAGCATCCATCCATATAAAAAATTATATATAAATGTTCATAGCTGCATTATTCTTTAAAAAGTGAAAAAACACCAGATGTCCTTTGGCTGACGAATAGATAAATAAAATGTAGTATATTCATACAAGGGAACATTATTTGGCAAGAAAAAGGAATGAAGTACTAATACATGTACAATTGTGAGGAACCTTGAAAGCATTAAGCTAAGTGAAAGAAACCAATCACAAAAAACCCCACATACGGCATGATTCAACTTAGGTGACATGTCCAGAATAGCAAATCTAAAAAGACAGAAAACAAAAGTTAGTGGGTGCCTAGGCCTGGGGGGATTTCAGGGGAAATATGAAGTGACTACTAGTGATTACGAGATTTCTTATTGGGGTGATGAGAATGTTGGGAAGCCGATCATGGTGATGGCTGCATAACTCTGTGCCTATACTAAAAACCATCGAATTGTACCATTAAAATGATGAATTATGTGGCATACGAATTATAGCTCAATAAAGCTGCTTTAAAAAAAAAAAGTACTCTAGGGAGAAGAAAAATACCTCAGAGTTGGAAGGCCTGAGATTAGAGAAAGAATGCTGAGCAAAGATGATGGTAAATGTGTGCTTAAATTCAAAACACAGTGACTGTAATGCATCGGTAATAATGTCTAATTTGGGGGAGTCTGATACAACAAAAGAGAACTTACTTAGCTTTGCTATGCTAAGTACGAATGTGAAAATATTAAGGGGAACAACCAGAAGAATAAAGAAAGAAAATAAAACTGCTTAACTGGTAAAGGGGGAAATGAAACTCAATACATATAGAAATCTGAACCGTGTCTTATTACTGTTCACATGAGCAGGTCCCCGAGTAGAGTTCCATGGAGGAGGCAGCTCACCCCAGGCAGACAGCTCTTCCCAGAGCTGGATTTGGGGACACGGGTGGGTCACATTACTTATTGTCCCTATTGTTTGTTTTTCTTCTGTTGTTATGTTTTTTTCAGTGAGGGTCCAATTCATTAAATCAAAGGGAGGCACGAAGGAAAAGAAACAGAAGAAGCTGTTCAGATAGAAAACACAAAATAAGGTGGTGGGCATAAACCCAGATATTACAATCAATGTAAATGGACTAAATGTTCTGGTGAGAAGACAACATTTTCAGACGAAATTAAAAATTAAATTCCAGCTCTAAGCCAGTTATTTTTTTTTCATCTTTGAGCCTACATTTACTTGTCGTTGGTTTGTTTGCTGCTCTTTTTAAATAGCAGCTCAATTCAGATGTGATTCACATGTCACACAATTTACCAATGTAAAGCGTACTGTGCCAGGTTTTTAGCGTGTGCACAGAGTTGTGTAACTGTCAGCATGAGGACAGGTTCATCACTCCAAGAAGATACTCCATGCCCATGAGCTCTCCCCATTTCCCTCAAACTTCCTCAGTCCTAGGTCCCCCTACTTTCTACATCGTCTCTAGGGTTTTCCCTACTCTGGACATGTCATTGAATGGAGTCACACAATATGTGGTGCTTTGTGACTGGCTTCTTTCCCTTTGCATAATCTTTCTGAGGTTGTAGCATGGCTTGATACTTCATTCTTTTTTTATTGCCAAACGATAGTCCACTGTAAGGAATATTATCTGTCCATTTTATTTGTCCATTCATCAGTGAAAGGACAGTTGGGCTATTTTTTACTTTTTGGATTTTATGAATAATGCTGCTATGAATATTCATGTACAGTCACTAGGCGATTTTGCTTTGTGCGAGCATCACAGGGCGCACTTCCACACACCTAGATGGTACAGCCTGCTGCACACCGAGGCTGTGTGGGATAGCCTATTGCTCCTAGGCTATGGGCCTCTGCAGCACGTTACTGTACAACACAACTCGAGATTAAATCAAGCGCAAGAGAAAATGGTGCAATCCAGAGACGCAGTTACCACGAGATGTCTGAGGTTGTTCCAGGTACTTACCTCATAGCAAATATATAAAGAAAGAGCACACTATAGCATAATGACTAAAAGCTTAGTATAGTAAATACATAACCCAGTGACATAGTCATTTATTATCATTATCAAGTCTTACGTCCTGTCCATAATTTCACGTGTTTACTTTCACATGGCTGGCAGCGCAGTGGGTTTGTTTATACCAGCAGCACCACAAACACGTGAGGAATGCATTACACTATGATGTTATGACGGTTTCGGCGTCTCAGCTCCATGATAACCTTATGAGATCATTGTCATATATGCGGTCCATCATCGACTAAAGCATTTTTAGGCAGTGCATGACTGGACAAGTTTTTGTGTGGGTGTGTTTAATTTTTCATATGTTTTGTGTGAATGTCTGTTTTCTAGGACTGGAATTGCTGAGTCATATGGTAACTCTATGTTTAACCTTTTGAAGAACCAGCAGAGTGGCTGTACCATTTTTTATATTCTCTTTAGCAATATGTGAGGGTTCTAATTTCTCCACCTCCTCTCCAACACTTGTTATTATCTGACTTTTTATAGCCATTAAGTTCATAATGCATCATGACCAAGTAGTATTTTATTACAGAACATAAGGGTGGCTTCACATTAAAAAAAATCACTATAATTCACATTTTAACAGACTAAAAAATAGAGGTCATTTGGTCACCTAATGGAAGCAATAAAAGCATTTGTCAAATTCAACATCCTTTCCTGATTTAAAACAAAAACAAAAATACTCTCAGCAATAGAATAGAATAGAAGAGAACTTCCTCAATATGACAAATGGTAACTATAAAAAAACTAAAACTATCATCATGCTTAACAATGAAAGACTGAATGTTTTCCCTCTGAAATTGGGAGCAAGTCAAATATGTGCACTGTCACTCCTTCAATTCATATTGTACTGGAGGTTTCTGGCCAGTGCATTTAGGCAAAAACAAAACAAACATTCTGATAAGAAAGAAAGAAGTAAAACTGTCTTTATTTTGCAGATGACATGATGATCTATGCAACAACTACTCTGGAATCTACAAAAATGCTATAACTAATTAGTGAGTTTAAGAAAGGTGACAAGATATAAGATCAATATACAAAATTTGATACTACTCACAATAGGGAATTGAAACAAAAATTAGCATTTTCAATCATATAAAAAATATGAAATACTTAAGGATACATCTGAGAAAAGATGGAAAGCCTTTATGCTGAAACTATAAAACATTGCTGGGGGAAGTTAAAGAGAAGACCTACATAAGTGAAGAGATACACTGTGTTCATGGACTGGGAGGCTCAATGTTGTTAAGATGTCAGTTCTCCCCAGATGGATCTGCAGATTCAACTCAGTCCCAATCAAAATCTTGGCATGCTATTTTTTGTAGACATTGACAAGATAATTCCAAAATGTATTTGGACATGCAGAGAACCTAGAACAGGTAAAACCATTTTGAAAAAGAACAAAGTTGGAGGACTTGCACTACCTCTCTTAGTATAAAGCTATAGTAATCATGTCAGTGTGCTACTAGCATCAAAATAGATAAATAGCTTAATGAAAAAAAATGAAGAGTTTACTAGACCCACACATACATGGTTAGTTGATTTTGAACAAAGGTACAAAGTCAATTCAGTGGAGAAGGACAGTTCTCAAGAATTCAGTTAAGCTCTTCCATGGTACTGCTGCTTTGATGTCCATTTTGTTTGGCCAAGTGCCTTCAAGGGCCTTAACCTGACACTAGCCGCTCCTGCAAGAGCAGGTCCTGGAGAACAGCCTGTGGAGTCACAACTAAGTTTCGGATGTGACTTCCTCAACAGCCTTTGTGACCAACAGTCTCCCCTACCTCCTAGGGCAGCCGTGGGCAAACTATGGCCCGCAGGCCGGATCCGGCCCGTTTGAAATGAATAAAACTAAAAAAAAAAAAAAAAGACCGTACCCTTTTATGTAATGATGTTTACTTTGAATTTATATTAGTTCACACAAACACTCCATCCATGCTTTTGTTCCGGCCCTCCGGTCCAGTTTAAGAACCCATTGTGGCCCTCGAGTCAAAAAGTTTGCCCACCCCTGTCCTAGGGCCTTCCCCTGCATGCCCCTTAGGTAAGACCCTCGGAGAGTTTACCAAAGTCCTGCTTTTTATATTTGAATTGGTAATCCCGCCTTAGCCCAGGAACTCCAAATCACTCCACCCATGGACCCTAACAAAGGCATGTGCCCCACACTCCCTGCCCCATTTCTATTGCTCTTTATCTATAGTCTGCCTTGACCTCCACATGGGGCCCCTCTAGGCATGTGGTGTACTTCCTCCAAGACCTGGGAATAATAAACTTCCCCATTTCCATTTCTCTTATGGTCTGTTATTGAACCTTGACTCACCCTGTGCTCCACTTAACACATGTTAATAAACAAAGTCATAGCAACAGTCTTGTCAATACAAGGTGCTGAAACAATTGGATGTCCGTATTTAAAAAAACAACTTTGATCCATACCTCACACCATACACAAAAAATTAACTCAGAATGAACAATAGACCTAAATGTAAAACATAAAATTATAAAACTGTGGAAGAAAACATAACAGAAGATATGTGTGACATTGGACCACTAAAGAAAAAACTGGAAAACTAGACCTTATCAAAATTAAGAACTTTTGCTCTTTCAAAGACATTGTAAGAGAATAAAAAGACAAATGATAAGCAGGAAAAAGTATGTTTGCCAATTACCTATCTGATGAGGAATTTCTATCCAAATTACATAAAGAACACTTAAAACTCAACAAATAAAAGTTAGAAAAGGGCAAAAAATTGTACAGACACTTCACCAAGAAAGATATACCATACAGATGTCAAATAGCACATGAAAAGATGCTCAACATCATTAGCCAGATAAGGAAATGCTAATGAAAACCACAAGGAGATACCGCTATCCACCGTAGAATGTCTAATGTGAAAAAGCCAATCCTACCCAGTGTTGTGAGGATGTGTGAGAACGCTCAGACACAGCTGGTGGGAATGTAAAATGATACAACCACTTTGGAAAAGTTTGGCAGTCTCTTGAAAAGTCAAATATGCACCAATCACACAACCTAGCCATCCCACCTCTATTTACCCAGAAGAAGCAAAAGCATATGTTTCATTCAAAAGTTTGCACACTAATGTTCATGGCAGCTTTATTTATAGTAGTCCAGACTAAAAACAACCCAAATGGCCATGGAAAGGTGAAAAAATAAGCAAATGGTGGTATATCCATAAAATGGAATGTTACTCAGCAATGAAAAGGAATGAACTGTTGATAACACAACAACTTAAATGAACTTCTAAATAGTTATACCGAGTGAAAGAAGCCAGACAAAGCAGTGTGTGCATTATATGGTCCATTTTACAAAATTCTAGAAAATGCAAACAAATGTGTAGAGACATACAGCAGATCAGTAGTTACCTGGAGGGAAGGTGAAGGATGGGGCATGAGGAAACTTTTGAAGGATGATAGATATATTCTGTCCTGAAAGCAGTCATGGTCTCACAGTGTATACATATGTCAAAGTCATCAAAATGTCTGCTTTGCATATGTAAAGTTAGTTTATGTCAATTATACAGCAATTAAGCTGCTAGAATAATCAGAAGATATTATGAGCTTTCTCCAAATACATATTAAAAATTATGGGACACACCCTAGCTGAGGCTTGTGGACTCAAGGGTCCCAGGTTTGATTCCGGTCAAGGGCACATGCCCAGATTGTGGGCTTGATCTCCAATAGGGGGCATGCAGGAGGCAGTCAATCAATGATTCTCTCTCATCATTGATGTTTCTATCACGCTCTCTCTCTCCCCCTTCCTCTCTGAAATGTTTAAGAATTATGGGACATAAATAAATTCTTAGAAAAATAAAACTTGAAAATGGGCACCAGAAGAAATACAATGCAAAACAGTGTCCTCTAAAATTGTGCGTGTGGGGCCCCGGAATAGTCCCACAAAGGACACTGACTCCAAAGTTTCAGACCTTTCAGAGTTGAAAACACCAGCCTCAGACAACTTTCCAAACAAGTTCTACCAAACAGTCAGGTTTCAGATCATTCCAATCGTGCACAAAATACTCCAGAGATCAAAGCAGAGAAGATAACCCCCAGCTCATTTTTATGAGATGAGTAAAACCTTGATGGACAAGCCAGACTCAACACGATGGAGAAGGAAGCTGCTTCCCTCGTGGACATGGAGACAAAGCTCATGTTAGCAAACAGAGTCTGCTAATGAATAAGAATGACCGCACATCATGACGTGTTCCGTTTATCCCAGGAATGCAGTCAGTTTGACTTTGCAAAATGGATCGGAGTCCTTCACCACATCAGACAAGTCAAAGGCCAGAATGTATGTAATAATCTCAACTGACGCAGAAAGGAGTGCAATACATTTCAACACCCTTTTATGAAAAAAGTCTTAGAAACCTAGGGAGAGAAGAAATGGTGTTAGTCCAATAAGGGGTACCTTTTAGAGCACACACATTATAAAGCCGGAGAAATGATTGAAGACTTTAAAATCAGGCATAAGACAAACATGCCACTTCCAGTCAGTATTGTATTGGGGTCCCAGCCAGCACAGGAAGACAGAAAATAAGATAAAATAAAATTTTTTAAAAGCTTGAAGGATATAAATATTGGAAAGAAAGAAGAAATAATAACTACTTGCCCATGATGGTGGGCAACCTAAAGGATCTCACTGATGTAGTGTGAGGAATAACAGAAGAATTTAGCAAAGTTGCTGGATAAAAAACCGACATAGAAAAATCCATTATGTGTCTGTGCCCCAGTACAAACAATTCAAAAATGAAAACAATAAAAATGATAGTGTTTACCATAGTTGCCTCATCTATAAAGTGTACCGGGCAGGGCCTTTCTCCCCACATTTGTGTGAGGATTAGGAGGCAGGTAAGTCCTGGCCAGGGCAAAGTTACTAACTCATTACAGATCAGTTCCTCTGGCTCCTCCCCGAGGCACTGAGTTGGGTACCCTCTGGGGACCACATGGCAGGACTCAGCTCACATCTTGACCCCAAGAGCTGCAGGAAGGCAGCCGTGACCCCCACCCAAATGTCCATCATGTAAGGCAATAGAAGACCAGGTACCATGGGGCCAGAGGATGGAGAGAGATGCTTCCCATCTGGAACACTTCGGTAGGGGCCTTGAAAGTGGGCCTTGAAAGAGAAGACATAGAAAGGGAGGCCACTGTGGACCATGGCTAGAGGTAGGAATGTGGGGGGGGGAGAGAGAGGAGCTGGTATTGGCTGCAGCCAACACCTGTGGTCCCTCTCCTCCTCCCATGCTCTTTCTTGTGCTTGCCTCTGAGCTCAGCAGGTCCTCCATTCGATCCCCTGCTCCATGCAGCCCCGGTGGCTCCTGCAGAGCTGGTGGCCCTCTGGCCCCTGAGGTTTAGAGAGGAAATCTCTGCGTGGTGTTTACTGCAAGGCCCCAGGGTGGCCGAGAGCCAGGCCCGAGTGCTGAGCAGGGACTTTGGAAGGAAAAGGGAAGGGGGCCTGGATGTTTGGACAGCTGGGCTGGATCAGCAGCTGCCATCCCCGCTCACCTCTCCCCTCCCCTGCTTCCGGGCTCAGCTCCATGCCCCTTTCTACCTGGGGGTCTGCCTGTGGAACCCTCGTTGCTGGACTTCTGTGGCTGGAGGGCGTTTTCTGCCCTCAGATGGTTGAGGGAAGTGTTTTGTGTGTTCCCCCGAGTGGGTCTGTGGGTAGAAGGTGCAGGCACACAGGTAGAATTGTGCCATGGGGTCCATGGAGGCCTCAGCTGGAGACCCAGCCCTCACCAAACACAATGATACGGAGTCATCAGACGTTGCAGCTAACTTGGGTTTGCACGAAGGACAGCTTCTGAGCAGACACAAAACATGCTGTGTTTCCTCAAGGAGACAGGCCAGCGAGGGAGGCGCTTGAGCCTGGAGCTTGTGGGGAGCCCCCAGCCCCAAGCTCCAATCAGATCCCCCAGAAACGCCAGCCTCAATCCCTTGCACAGCTGAACAGCCTTTGACCGGCCGCATCTCCTCAATCCAGCCTCCGCGTCCTGGCACATTTCTCCCAGCAGTGCCAGCACCCTCTTGCTTGTCCTTCACGGAGTGTGTCCTGAGGACCAGGCAGCCCATGGGTGGCCACTCTGCAGCCACCTGCCAGTGAGCATGCGCCCCGAGTTCCCTCCCGTGTGACCAGGCCCAGGAGGCACTGACCCCAGGGCGTTTTGTCCAGGTCGTCAGCCTTGCCCACACAAACCTCACTGGGCGGCTCTCCTGCAGGGGCCAGAGTGGCTTTCCGTGACCACCCTCAAATGACATGATGGGTGACTCTCCAGGAGCTTTTGGAGATGGTCCAGCAGATGATTCACCCAGACCCTCCTGGGCCGGGAACAAGCAGCAGGGTCACTTAAGGGGTTCATGATAGAGAGTAACTTACACCCTCCCATCTGGGTGGGCAGGTTCTGAAGGAACACACTCAGACCCCAAGCACCCCACTCCCTAGCTGTGTATTCTGAGCCTCAGTTTTCCCATCTGTAAAAGG
>NW_005871261.1:318019-322438 GCF_000147115.1 Myotis lucifugus | reverse complement strand
TTCTCTTATTAAATTGTGTAGTGTATTGGTTTTTGACAGAGAGGAAGGGAGAGAGATATAGAGCTAGAAACAATCTAATGAGAGAGAAACATTGATACTTCGCTCAGCTACTTGCTTACACACTCCTTTGCTGGGGATGTGCCTGCAAGCAAGGTACATGCCCTTGACAGGGCCGGAATCAAACCTGGGCCCTTTCAGTACGCAGCTTGACACTCTATCTACTGAGCCAAACCAGTTAGGGCATATGGGCATTTTCTATATCAAATAGGAAGTGAAGAGGATGATTGAGCTTTCCACTGGCTTTCACTGGGTCGGGGGAGAAGGATTCTGCTGACCTCGCCTTTCTCCTCTCGTGGACCAAAGTGGGAGGAGCCCCGTAGGAAGGAAGCCAGCCTCCTCTCCAACCGGCCCTGCTTTCTCTTTGCACCAGAGACTGAAGATCCAGCGGGGTGGAAAACAGCTTGGAGTCTGTGAAATAAGAGAAACAGGATGGCATTTCCTGTTCAGGTCAAGTTCCTGGGTCCCCAGAAGAAACAAAAAGCCGGGTGTCTTCATCCTTCTCCTCCTCCCACCCTCACTCATGCAGACAGCCTGGGGTGGCAATACTCCCCGGTGCCCACGCTGGGCAGGTCCTGGGCACACGAAGTTGGTGAAGCTTGGGGTTCCTGACTCCACACTGCCTTCTCTGGGAAGGAGGCCACAAAAGCCTGTCACTCTCCTCAAGGAACTCGGAGCTAAAGCCTGTGAAAGGATGCCTCCTCCTGGGCCTGGGGGGGAAGTGCCTCGCTGCACCTTGCCTGGGGGCCTGTGAGGCGGGGAGCCGCTGTCCTCTCTCTCCTCTGGACTCTCATTTCTCCTGCTTCCTTGGAGCTTCCTTGGAGTGCCCTCCTGGCCGGTGCCCTGGTGCTCAGACCTCGCCCTGGGACTGCCAACCTGTGCTTGTGTGGTGCTGGGCACAGCCATCCACACATCAACACCAGACAGCCAGGGGCCAGGGCGAGGCCACACCATGGGACCTGGGCCTCAGCTGGGCCACCGTCCAGCTCTACAACTTGGGACAAGTTAGTTAGCTTCTCTGAACCTCAGTTGTCTCATCGGCCAAATAGCCATGAAAATCCACAGCTGGTGAACTGGGAGCTACGGGATGGAGTGAGCCTGACCCAGCACAGCACTGAGGACGCAGGCCCCACTGTCCTTGTCCCAGCGCTCGTCCTGGGTGCCCAGGGCCCTCAAGTGCCTGAGAAGTGACGCATTGCGATTGCCAGTGTCCTGAGTGGGCTGTGGTCCAGGAGACACCAAGCAGACCGCTGTTCACGTGGCCCATCTTCCAGCCAGCGAGGGACCTGGCAGGTTCCCTCTCACTTGGCCCAGGTGCCTGCCCTGTTGGGCCAGCCCGGTGGAAGAGGAGACCTCAGAAGCCCACCCACTCTCCCACCCTATCCTTGCCCAGCCTGGGTGCCCAGGTGCAGTGCAGGGGACAGAGGGACAAGGGGACTGATGTTACTGCATGCCTTCTAAGGACCAGACCAGCACCTTACCACATGCCCTCCCATTAAGCCTGTGATGCAAATATTATCAGATATTTTACAGATAAGAACTGGGGCTCAGGGAGTTAAGTAATGCCTCCTGGTTTCACAGATTGTCTTGCCATGTTGGTGCAAAGCTGGGCTCTCAGCAGAGCTGGCACAGAAGGCCCTGCAGGCACATGGGGGCCTCTTTTCCAAATGGCGCGTGCAGGTTCAGCTCCCACCAGTAGGAACAAGCTGGTGCATAAAGCCTGGAGCCTCAACTCCAACCTTTCTCCTGTCCTGAAAGGGCCCCACCTACTGCCTATGTGCAGGTTCCCTCTTGGCCCCTCCAAAGCCAGGGCACGAGTGTGGGCTGTCTTGACAGCTCTAGGTCCTGGGGGTCTTGCTGCTTGAATTCCAACCCTGGCCATAAGCCTATTCTACTCGCTGGGAAGTTTTGGGAAATTGTCTCATCCTCCTGAGCCTCATTTTTCTGCCTGAAAAGTAGAGATAACAGTGGTGCTCACCCCTGAGGGTGGCTTGGATTAAATGAAATGGTGCATGTCAATCTCAGCCCCTAGAGCAGGTGTAGCACTTGTTACACATTTGCTCTTATTAATTAACTAGAGGCCTAGTGCACGGATTCATGCACTGGTGGGGTCCCTCGGCCTGGCCTGCGGGGATCAGGCTGAAACTGTCAGTCTGACATCCCCCAAGGGGTCCCGGATTGCGAGAGAGCACAGGCCAGGCCAAGGGACCCCACCAGTACACAAATCTGTGCACCAGGCCTCTAATATGCATATGAGATCTTTGGTTAATCTCTTCCTGCCCTCTCCTCTCCTCCCTTCCCTCTGAGATTCATCAGTCTGTTCCATGTTTCCATGCCTGTGGTTTCCACTCCTGCGTTGAGCGTCTGCTCCCTGATGGTCAGTGCGCATCATAGCTACCTGCTGGTCGGTCAGTTGGTCGGCTGCTTAGGCTTTTATATATATAGATTGAGTCCCAGGTTCTCCTCCTCCTTCCCAGACTCCTCTGAGGCCTGGTTGGGGCTAGTCTAGGACAGGGAAGGCAAGGGAAGGAGGTGTTGGGTGTGGTCTAATCAAACCTGGGCTCCTCAAGTTCAGTCAGTACCTACCTCACACCAACCTCCCCAGAGACTAGACACCTTTTAGTTTCTTTTCCAGGTGGAGGGAGAGAGGGAGTCAGGAGGGGCTGGGCAAATGGTTGAAGCTATTTGGAAATTATAGAAATTATATCCTATTGGTTCTCAACTTTCCAACAGATGTCCATGCTCTGCTGATTGACAAACTTTTTTTATTTCACCTGGCTTATAAAGCTGGTTGAACTACATTTATTGCTTGTCCACTGTGCATGTGCTGGTGTTAGGTTTTGTGTGTGTGTGTGTGTGTGTGTGTTGTGGTGGGGAGGGGTGGGGAGGGGCAAGATGGCTCGGATAGCAGGTCCCTAACCTACTTAAGGAGCTCAGAGGGGGGAGGCAGACACACAACTCTTTCACTCAGCATATCTTCAGACAAGGCAGAGAATGTGATATGTGTAAAGGGGGTGTAACAATAGGTTTGTGGGAACAAGGGAAATGATTAACTTGTGGAAGTTCGTAGAGGTTGGCAGACTCCTGAGGGAGGCATATTGGAGATGAGTATTGGCGAGTGGGTAGGATTTCTCCTGGTGGAGAAGGTTGGGGGATTCTGGGCTGGGGGCAGAAGTGGGAGCAAACAAATCAGCCTTGAAGTGTGGCCTGAGATTGGTGGCGTATAGGACTGGCTGGAGGAAGGATATACAGTGAAACCAGAAAAGGCGCGACACATTTGATCCCCCAAGTGGAGCTGATGGCAGGCCGCGGTACACTCAGATTTCCCTCCTGTGCCAGGGCCTCTGGGCCCAGCTCCTCAGTCATGAGATGGGGATAAATCCCATCTTCTCAGAGGAAAGAAGGGAGAGGCTCCTGGCTCCCTGTCAGTGCTCATGAAAGTGGGGTCCTGCTAATGCTTCTTTTCTGTTCACCTGCTTCCCAAGTACAGACTCAGTTTCAACTGCAGACTCAGCAGAATTGGAGTTTGTGGGGGACGTAGCACTCACAGTAGTGTAAGTTCTGGAACTTGGGTGCCATTAGGTCCATTCAACAAACATTTATTGAGCCCTAACCGGTTTGGCTCAGTGGATAGAGCGTCGGCCTGTGGACTGAAGGGTCCCAGATTCGATTCTGGTCAAGGGCATGTACCTTGGTTGCGGGCACATCCCCAGTAGGGGGTGTGCAGGAGGCAGCTGATCGATGTTTCTCTCTCATCGATGTTTCTAACTCTCTACCCCTCTCCCTTCCTCTCTGTAAAAAAATCAATAAAATATATTTTAAAAATCAATGGAAAGATATCCTCAGGTGAGGATTAACAACAACAACACAAAAAAACACCCCAAAACAACAACAAAAAAAGAAAACATTTATTGAGATATCACAGTGTGCAGCATACTGCCCCCTTGAGGAGACACACTGGTAGTGCCTGGTTCATTGAGAGCTCTCAATAAGTGGATGGAGGGATGGAGAGATGGATGGATGGAAGGAAGGAGGGATGGGGGGGGATGGAGAGAGATGGAGGGAGCCATGTAGAGAGGACTGGTTGACTAGATGAAGGGTGAAGGGGTGGAGGGATGGGAGGAAGGATAAAGAAAGGATGGAAGGATGGAGGAAAAGATAAAGAGATGGGCAGAGAAATGGAGAGATAAATGGATGGATGAAGTGGATGGAAAAATGAAAAGATTGAAGGAAGAATAGAGACAGATATGGATGAATGGATGCATAATGAGATGGATGGATGGTGGGATGGAGGGAGAGAGGAAAAGGTGAGTGAGTGGCTGGGTGAAGGGGCAAAGGAGTGGAGGTTTGGGTAGAGGGAGA
>NW_005871261.1:315505-317919 GCF_000147115.1 Myotis lucifugus | reverse complement strand
GCCGGTTCAGCTGTTGGGTATAAACTCCTCATCCTGGTGGCATATGGGGAACATGTGGCCCCCTCGCTCCTGGCACCAGAGAATCCTAATGCCAGGAATGCTGGCAGCCAAGGGCACGGAGCGTTCCCAGAGGGAGCTGCTGGTGATTGGGCAGGAGGCCTGGAGCCTGGCTCTGGGGCTGGCCCCCAGGGACTGTGGAAAGCTGAGAGCAGGTGGGTGCTGTGCTCCTGTCCCCAGGGCTCAGGGAACAGTCACTCCCCCAAGTCCCCAGCAGGAACCCAAGGGACCAGGCTCCCAACTGTCCAGGCCCTCAGAGCCCATCTAGCTCCGAGGAGTCAGCGTTGTGGAAGGAGCCCTGGACTCAGAGATCCTTCTGCCACTTATTTACCAAGGGACCTCAAACACATGACTCCATTCTGGGCCTCAGTTTCCACATTGTTCCAAAAACCATCCTGCCCACTAGAGCTAGTTAGGTGAGGAGATGTTATCACCAAGTAAGAAAAACAAGCATTACCCCCTACCCCTTACCCCCTACATCCCCCCCCCCCCCCACACACACACACACATCCAGTGCTAATTGTCCGGGTCTTGAAACTTTCAAAAGAAACATCACGGTCAGCCCCAGCCCCAGCCCCAGCCCCAGCCCCAGCGAGACCCGCCAGCCAGCTCAGCAGTTCCTCCCGGCCCCCGTTCCCCAGCTCCGAGGTCTCTCCCTCCCAGCAGACAGACTGCAGGCAGCTTGGGAGACAGGGGGAGCTGCAGACAGGCAGGGCCCAGCCGGCCTCTCTGGTTTCCTGGATCTGAGAGTTTGCGCTCATTTATTATTTAGCAAATATGTCTTAATCACTGACTAAGGAATGTGTAAAGCACCCCAGAGGGTGGGGTGCGAGCATGTGTGTCTGTCTGTCTGTGTGGGTGGGGAGGGGGTTCTGAGATGAATCCAGCAGGCCTCTGTGCTCCAAGGCCCTGGCTCCGGCAGGTGTGTCTGTGGGGGAGGCAGGTGCATTCGCGTCGCAGGAGGGAACGTGGAGGGTGCTGGTAGAAGCTCCTGCTAAGCGTCAGGCTGAGATGTGGCCGCCCTGGCCTTGTTTTTCTCCACAGCACTTGTCAGTATCCGGCGCTCTGTAATTTTTCTTATTTCTATGATCTTCATCCATTAGATGTTCCAGGAGGACAGGGGTTTTTAATTGTTTGGGTTCACGGCAAGTCCCCAGCACCCAGGACGGTGCCTGGCACAGGAGCGATGCTCCATGAAGGTTCGTTGAATGAATGGATAAAGAATGAATGAAAGGATGAATGAGCAAATAAATGAAAATTTCAGCTTTGAACTTGACTACCCTGTAGAGTCTCTGCCAAGAGCTGTGTCGTGAATGAGGGGGTGAGTGGGAGGGATGGAAGCCAGCCTTGCCCTGGAGAAGGTCAGGGTATGTCTGGTCATGAGGAAGGCCTTCGGCTCCATCAGGGATGGCAGGGACCCACCTGGGCAGAGAAGCTGGGGAGAGGCTCCCAGACACTCAGGATGTGGCTGCCCTCCAGGCCACTGCCTGGGGGTGAGGATGCCCCGGGGTACCTCCTGCCCAAAAGGCTGGGCCCTAAAACGTGGGACGACCTGGGAAGGTTCTGCCCTGTGTCCCTGGGCCTCCTGGTGCTCCCACAGCCCCTGTGAACCTGGCTGCCCAGTGCTTGCCCCAACGCATTACCACAGACTGCCTAGCTGTGGGTCTCCCCAGGTTTTGAGGGCAGGGACTGAGGCTGATTGGTCTTCACTTGCCCAGCCCCTACCACGCAGTCCTGTCACAGGGACGCAGGCGGTGGTGGAGGTGTGAGCAGCCTCCACACCAGCCTCCAGCATCTTGGCTACTTACTCACTCGATGGGCAGCCCCCAGGAAGCTCACAAAGTGCGAGCACAGACCCTGCATCTTCTCCCCCTCCCCTTTGCCTCCCCTCCCCAGAATAGCTTCCCTCCCCTCTCCCTTTACCTCCCATTAAAATGAACATGCATTTACAGGGATTTCCTCAGGTTGCCTCCCCCTCCCAGGGCAGCCTCAACCCTGGCTTCCTGCCTCTGGGTTTCCTTTTAATTGTCCTTTTCCTTTTCCTTACTGGGGCGGGTGGGGGTGGGGTGGGGGTGGGGTGGAATACAGCTGGGCTAGTCCAGCTGTTTCCCCAGCAGCCTGGAGCTGCTTCAGAAAGGAGGTGACAGCCAGCTCCCCCCAGCTCCCCCCAGCTGGGTGAGGATTAAGTTAACAGGCTGCCAAATGTGCCAGGGCAGCCACCCCTGGCCCTGGGCCAGCTTGCTCCCAGCAGCCCGTGGAGCGGGGAGGATGGGAGAAGAGGGCAGTCTGCCCCTGTCAATGAGGGGCTGACACATTGCAGAGCTGAGATCTTTGGGTTTCCTTTCAGCTGCCCCTCC
>NW_005871261.1:302195-315310 GCF_000147115.1 Myotis lucifugus | reverse complement strand
CATTTTACCTTCTGGAAGTGGTGAGAAATAAGGAGGCTGAGATGGTGTTGGACTTCCACCACTGGCAAGGTCCCTTTGGACTCTGGGACCCATCCATCAGTCCCTGCTTCCAAATTGGTTCATTTAGCAAATGTTTTCTGGGCCACAGAATGTGCCAGGCCAGGTGCTGAGAACACAGGGATGAGCAAAGCACAGGAAGGCACACAGGGAAGAGACAAAGTGAATTCAGTGTGATGGGGCTCCTGACAGAGGGAGGCACAGAGAAGGGAATCTGCTCCTGGTGCTGGGAGGTCAGGGAAGACTGGAATTTGAAAGACAGCCTGCAGTAGCCAGTAGGAGAAAGTCCTTATCAGACCTAAAACTGCCCTACCCCGTGGGCAGAGCTGCTCAGGTGGCTTCTCCCTGGAGGCTGGGCTTTCTCATCCTCATCTTACCTGATGCTCACCCGTGACAGCCACCCACCAGCTTCAGGGGTCCAGTGCCCTGGTCCCTTGTAGTAGTCAGGGTTCTCCAGAGAAATAGAACCAATAGGAGATATCTCTGTAAACATAATATCTATGCTTATTATAAAAATTAATTACAGAATATGGACCTGTATAATGTTAAAAACATCACCTCAGTCCCATTACCCAGAAGCAACTGTTATTACCATTTGAGTAATGCAATTACAGGTGTCACTTTATGTATACATAGAGAAAGAAAGATGGATAGACAGTTAGAAAAAAATAGAGACGTACTGTAATAATATGGATAATAGGATAACAAGTACCCTATTTTAAAATAAAAAGTACTGCATTTAATTTTACCTGACTTTAACAGTAAAAAAAAAAATTCAGTGGGGAAAAGGGAGCTGACCTAAGTGACTTTAAAAAACAGTTTTTGACTGGATACCTGAAACTAACGAGAAAACACTGCACACAGACACTGTGGTCTCATTCATTTGTTTCTCAGGGGCTCCAGGTTAGCCACCCTGAAAGCACTTCATGTATCCAAAGCAGAACAAATAAAGATATATATTCTAGACTATGAGAGCTAGGCTTTTCAATATCTGAGAAAGAAGTTACAAAGATGTAAGGGAGGAGACTAGAATGAATGCTGTGATGCTGAATTAGAGTCATGAGGCCAGTATGAACTCATATTTATTAGAATACTAGAGGCCCGGTGCACAAAATTTGTGCATGGGGGGGCGGGGCTCAGCCTGGCCTGTACCCTCTTACAATCTGGGACCCTTTCGGGGGATGTCCAACTGCCGGTTTAGGCCCAATCCATGAGGAATCGGGTCTAAACTGACAGTTGGACATCCCTCTCACAATTCAGGACTGCTGGCTCCTAACTGCTTGCCTGCCTAATCACCCCTAACCACTCACCTGCCTGCCTGATCGCCCCTAACTGCTCGCCTGCCTGCCTGATTGCCCCTAACCACCTCTGCCTCGGCCCCTGCCACCATGGCTTCATCTGGAAGGACATCTGGAAGGTCATTCGACTGTCCAGTCTAATTAGCATATTACGCTTTTATTATTATAGATGAACACAGGCAGATTCAGAGATATATAGAGTTCTGTGTGTATGCATGTATTTCTTAGTTCTGTCTGCTGAGAAGACCTGGAAACAGTGACACCCCAGTAATAACGAGCACACCCAGCACCCAGATTTTGATCTCTAAATACCATTCTCCAATAAAAAAGAAACAGGACTCCTGGAGAAATGGCTGATTCAAGGGCTGAAACAGAGAAAATGTGAGTCTGGAGCATCTTGTTCCAGAAAGTAAGAAAGTGCTGACAAAAAAAAAAGGATGTGGAAGGAAACAGAGGATATACAACAGCATAAGCCATTAGGGAACTGAAATTAAAACAATGAGATATCACTACACACCTATTAAAATGGCTAAAATCCTCCCTGACCAGTTTGGCTCAGTGGCTAGAGCGTCGGCCTGTGGACTGAAGAGTCCCAGGTTCGATTCCAGTCAAGGGCATGTACCTTGGTTTCGGGCACAACCCCAGTAGGGGGTGTGCAGGAGGCAGCTGATGGATGTTTCTCTCTCATGGATGTTTCTAACTCTCTATCCCTCTCCCTTCCTCTCTGTAAAAAAAACAATAAAATATATTTTAAAAAATGGCTAAAATCTAAAGCACTTACAACACCAAAAGGGGAGGATGTGGAGCAGCAGGAACTCCCATTCGTTGCTGGTGGGAATGTGAAGCATCATAACCACTTTGGAAGACAATTTGGCAGTTTCTCAACAAGTTAAACAGTTTTACAAAACAATCCAGCAGTTATGCTCTTAGGCATTTACCCAATTTATTTGAAAACTACGTCCACACAGAAAACTGCACACAAGTGTTTAGAGCAGCTTTATTTGTAATTGCCAAAATGTGGAAACAACCAAGGTGTTCCAGTAGGTGAAGAGATCAGTGAGTGGATAAACAAACAGTGGCACATCCTTGCAAAGGAATATTATTCAGCAGTAAGAAGAAACGAACTATCAAGCCTGAAGGGGACATTCAGAAGCTTCAAATGCATATGGCTTGGTCAAAGAAGCCGATCTGAAAAGGCTGCATGCGATATGATTCCAATGATATGAGCTCCTGGGAAAGGGAAACAATGTGGACAGGAAAAGCTTCAGTGGTTGCCAGGGCTTAGGGGGAGAAAGGGATGAATAGGTGGAACAAAGGGGACTTTTAGGGCAGTGAAACTATTCTGTATGAAACGTCTATGGACACATGTCATTATACATTTGTCAAAGCCCATGAAATATACAACACAAAGAGTGAACCCTAATGTAAGCCATTGCCTTTAGTTCATAATACTGCGTCAATATTGACTCATCAGTTGAGACAAATGTACCACACTAATGCAAGATATTAATAATAGAAGACACTGCGTGAGGGCGTGGGAGGGGTGACAGAGTATATGGGAACCCTCTGGACTCAATTTTTCTGTAAACCTGAAACTGCTTTAAAACGTGAAGTTTATTAAATTAAAAAGAGAGAGAGATAGAGACGATAAAGCTGCTCCCAATGGCCAAGGCTAGAATAATTTGAGCAATAAAGTAGATAATGATAGTGTTGATTGTAACCCAAAAAATAAAATAAATATTCATGAGTCCACACTGAAATAAACAAATAATTGACTAAACAAATAAATGGAGGAGGAGGGACAGATCTTCCTTCTAGAGAATTCCAAATAAGAGATGTAGAAGGAATGAGGCCAATACAAAATCACCATGAGAACGCAAGAGTAATAATTGCTGCGGCAAGATCCACTGACGAATGTCCCCAGAGTATCTCTCCTAAAATATTTATTAATTAATTACTGCGGTAGGTTTAATATATGTGCACAAATTCTTTCATACTCCTCCTTCTAGGAGGGGGGATGCGTTCCTCTCCCCTTGAGTAGGGGCTGGACTTAGGGACTAGGTTCTTTCAAATAGAGCAGTGGTTCTCAACCTTCTGGCCCTTTAAATACAGCTCCTCATGTTGTGACCCAACCATAAAATTATTTTCGTTGCTACTTCATAACTGTAATGTTGCTAGTTATGAATCGTCATGTAAATATCTGATATGCAGGATGGTCTTAGGCGACTCCTGTGAAAGGGTCGTTTGACCGCCAAAGGGGTCGCAACCCACAGGTTGAGAACCACTGAAATAGAGGATGGAAAGGGGAAATGGTTTCTTTTCAGAGAAACCTGGCTGACCTCACCTCCACCAAGTGATCAAGGTTAATATCTCCAGTAATAAGTCATGTTGCTATCATATACGTCCTGATATATGAGAATGGCGTTTTTACTCTTTTGATATTTTTCTCCCAAATCTAGATGTAGTCTCAGTCTAGTCACAAGAATACATCAGACAAACCCAGATGGAGGGGCATTCTACAAAATACCTGACCAGGACTCTTTGAAAGTGTCAAGGTCACAAAAGATGAGGAAAGGCTGAGAAAGTGTCACCCATCGGAGTGGACTGAGGACACACGACAGCTACATGCCATGTGCTGTCCAGGGTCGTTCCTGGAACAGAAAAAGGAGATTTGTGGGAAAATGTGAAATCCTAATCAAGCTAACAGTATTGTGCCAATGTTAGTGTCCTAGTTTAGATCAATGTGGCATGGTTATGTAAGACGTTAACCTTAAAAGACATGAGGGAAAGGGTTTATGGGGAACATTTTGCAACTTTTTTGTAAATCTAAAATTATTTCAACATAAAAAGCTTAAAAAAATAAACTGGTAACTTGAAGCAGAAGAAATCGCTAAATTTTAGATGAAACGTTTTGTTTTTACCACATACTTGTCCCGTAAAGATAAGAAACATAATTTTGTAAAATATTAATTGTGAGACTGGAATAATTATTTTTAAAGAGACATTTTTTCAAATGTACCCAAATATCTATTAATATTTTCTGTGAAAAAAATGAGAACATTAATACATTTACACTTCTTGCCACCTTCTTGACTCCATCTCCCAATTCTTATTAGTCTTATTAATATCATTACCTTATTGTTGATGTTTACAACATTTACACTGTGGTCTATGCTTCAAATTTGCAGAGATGTCTAGAGAGGTGTCTGCCGCCAGCCTGGTTTCCCCATTCATGTGACTGGAGACTTTTGTCTCGATGCGCATGTGATTCTGTCTTTTTCTTTTTTTAAAACTTAAATTCTTTATTGTTCCAAGTATTACATATGTTTCCTTTTCCCCCCATTGACCTCTCCCAGGCTGCTCCAGTGCATGCCCTCAGCCCCCTATTGTCTGTGATTCTGTCTTTATCCTTAAAGTTTTGCCACTTTATTAGAAGGCCACACTTGATGCTGATGGTCCTGAATCTATTTTGTATCTCCACATTCAAGTTTTCATTTTGGGAAAGCCTTTTCCCATTATGTCTAAATGCTTTTCATCATTGTTCCATTTGTTTTATTTGTCTTTTCAGGAACACTAAATGTGAAGTGTTGTATCTCTTTGGTCTGTCCGCCATGTCATTTAGTCTTCCCTATAATTATTTGTTATGGGCTGAGTTGTGACTCCCAGAAAGATATAGAAGTCCATACCTCAGAATGTGACCTTATTGGGAAATAGAGTTGTTGCAGATGTAATCAGTTAAGATGAGGTCATATGGGTTAGAATGGGCCCTTTATCCTTATAAGAAGAGGAGAGACACGAAACACAGAGAGAAGAATGGCATGTGAGGCTGGAGACAGAGATTGGAGTGTCACAGCTGCAGGCAAGGGCTGCCCATTATCATCAGAAGCCAGGAGTGAGCCTGGGGCAGATTCTCCCGGAGCCCTCAGAAGGAGCCTGTACTGCTAACACCTGGATTTCAGACTTCTAGTCTCCAGAACTGAAAGAAAATAAAATTCTGTTGTGTTATACCACCCGTTCATGGTACTTGTTACAGCAGTAACAAATACACCATTGTTTATATGTTTGTTTTACGAAAAGAAGGGAAATTTCAACTAAAATTGGAGTTGGTAAGGCCTGTAGAAGGCGCTCTCGTGCCCTACCACTGCATGTCAATTACACACACAGGTAGACATTAACACTGACCGCAAAAGGAAGAGGCTCAATAAAAGACCCCAAAAGGAAGAAATGTACATGTCTTGTACTCCCAAACGGGAAGTGTAGCTATTTACTACTCTAGCCAAGCGAAGAAAGATTTTTCTCTCGCCCAGCAATAAGCCCAGCCAATGGAAACTCCGTAGCTCAGCCAATGAGAAGCCATGATCATCTGAACACTTACTTTCCTCCAATGAACGCATTTTTCTCTTGCCGATTACTTCCTTGTCCCGCGTTTCTTTCTATAAAAGCTTTCCATCTTTATAACTCCTGAGTAGCTCTCTGCCTGCTAGATGGGGTGCTGCCCAATCTGTGAGTGGTCTAACAAAGCCAATCAGATCTTCAAATTCACTCAGATAAATTTTATTAAGTTTGTTTCTTTCCATTTATTTTTGTGTGCTTTTCTCCAGGTGTTTGCTATGTACCGTTCTCTGTTTTGTGCCGCGTTTATCCTGAGTTTTTCTTCTTTTCCGTGTGTCTTTCTAATTTCTAAATGTATTTGTTGCTTTCACTTCTTTCCTGAGTGCCGACAATTCTCTTTCTGTCTGTCCCTTCAGTCTCTTTAAGGAACCCTTGACATCTCTTAGCTCATTCAGAGAGGTCAGAGCTCTGCAGTCTCTGAGTCCATGGAGAGCCATGTGCTTGAACTCTCCCTCCGTTTTTGTTTTTTAGTAATTCCTCTTGTGATGTAAGCTCTTTGGCTTTTCTTCTTAGCTTCATAGCTTCATTCCCCCCCTCCCTCCCCCCCCCCCCCCGCCCAGTTCCATGATGTTCCTTTGTGATTCATTCATCTTGGAAAAGGCCAGCCATTTCTTGAAAGCTGATGTTGAACGGAGCAGGTAATGGGGGTGTGGGGGTGTGTGTGATTAGGTTTGTGCTCACTAAAACAATCTTACTAAATCCTTCATTTTCTTTCCCTGGAGCTCATTGCCTCTGACTCCACACCCCCACCCCACCCCCACCTCCCAACCCTCACAGTTTCAGCCCTAAGGCTTTTGAAACTCTCAGCAAAGACCTCTAGGCTGCCAGGCTCCAGAGTTGCATTTTGCAACTTCTTCATCTAGCAGTCTCCCCGCCCTGGGAGGTGCTGGGTGCTGGGCAGGGAGACACAGCAGGTCAGCAAGCTCCCTCCCTCCCCCACACCGCCCTGTGACATTGAACTGGGTCTGGATGGGGAAGTGCCCGATGCCTCCGTGGCCTAAACTCCGTCCAGCCCAGACTCAGCCCAGACTCCGTCATCCACCAGGCAGGCTTCTCAACTGTGCCTTCTGCAGGGATACCCTTTTCCTCCTCAGGTCTCGTGTCTTATTTGAGATCATATTTTAGAGCATTTAGTAGGTATACTTTCTAGTTTAATAAAAGATGGAGGTCTTGCTCTTTTTTTCCCCCCTCTTCCAAATTCATTGTTCCTTTTGTTGGGCTTTGGGTAAATAGGACTTTAACCTGCCATTTTAAACTCCTGCTTTCTTGGCCCCAGCCGGTTTGGCTCAGTGGATAGTGTCGGCCTGCAGACCAAAGGGTCCCGGGTTTGATTCAGGTCACAGGCACATATATTGGTTGCAGGCTTCTCCCCAGCCCCGGCCCTAGTCAGGGCTCTTGCAGGAGGCAACCAATCAATGTGGTTCTCTCACATCTGTTTCTCTCTGTCCTTCCCTCTCTCCCACTCTCCCTAAAAATCAGTGGAAAAATACCCTTGGGTGAGGATTAACAACAATAAAAAAAATAAACAATAAATAAATAAATTCCTGCTTTCTTGGAAAACCTGAAATAATGCCTTATTTTCCTCTTTTCTTACAGGCAACCCTATGGCATCCCTTGCTCCATTTTTCTCTATCAGGCCATACAATGCAGACAGAATGGAGGTGACTGCCGAAGGCCACACAAACGGTAAGGAGAGGAGCCAGGATTCCAACCCCAGGCACTGTGGCTCCACCCCTAAGAATGGGAACTTTGGGGGCGCAAGTTAATTTCCACTGGGCACTGCCTCCCCTATAGCTCCCAAGGAACCACTAGGCCAGTGGTCGGCAAACTCATTAGTCAACAGAGCCAAATATCAACAGTACAACGATTGAAATTTCTTTTGAGAGCCAAATTTTTTAAACTTAAACTATATAGATTGTTATTAACTTAATTAGGGTACTCCTAAGGCTTAGGAAGAGCCACACTCGAGGGGCCAAAGAGCCGCATGTGGCTAGCGAGTCGCAGTTTGCCGACCATGGCACTAGGCCATCCTTGCTCGCTTCTCAGGTCAGAGTCCCAGGAATAATCGCCAAGGGCTGCATGTGGAGAGGGGCTTGTCCCACTTCCTTCCATCAGCTTCCAGGCCTGGGGGAGGAGGGGTCCGTCAGCTCCCAGGAATCCTGGATATTGACTCACCTGGAGTATTACAGGAGTTGCTGTGAAAGAAATATTGTTTCCCAATGTAAATAAGCCCTTGGCACACTGTCCCAGCCACAACCCCACATAGGGGCATCAGGGGGTCCTGACCTTCCTACCTGGTGCCAGTACGCAGCCAAGGAATAGAAAACGGGCCTGCGGCATTGAGGGTGGGGACAAACCCCAGAGCCTCAGGCATTTCAGCCCGACTCTGCCAGTGATGGCCCGTGGGGCACCTTGGGAACCACTGCCCTTTCTCACCTCTGCCTGCATTTGTCCAGGGGGTGGGGTGGCCTGAAGGATCCCTAAGCCTGTGGGGTCATTAGAATGACATGGTGTCGGAAATAAATGCCCCAGTACTGCCTGGCTGGCATGCTATATTTAGGTGGGGGAATACCAGGTTGTGAAGGTTTGTTCATTATTATCCTATTTTATGCTATTAAGTGCATATACAATATGTTTATAGAAAAAATACTGGAGATGATTCTAGACTCTTAGCCATGGAGATTTCTGGGTGTGGAATTTGGGGTGGTTTTTATTTTCCTTTCTGTACTTTCTTTATAATGAGCATGGGGGAGGAACCTGGGCTGGGAGTCAGCACACCTGGGTTCTGGTCTCCTTTTGGCCCCTGACTTGCTAGGAGACCTTGGGCCAGTCCCTTCCGCCTGTGGCTCTCTGTTCCTCATACGTAGAATGAGAATTGGCCCAGTGCACTCCAGGATCCCATCTGGACTGGCTGCTCCCAGACTGGGGACTAGAAGTGTGTGCTTGGGGCTCTTTGCATCCTATGAAAATTTTCAAAAAATATCTGCATGCTTTCGTTTTGATGATAAGCTCTCAGAAATGAGCTTATACACATAAAACACTAAGAATTACGTCTGGTACATGGTAAACCCCTCCTTCTATGTGAGCTATTTTTATTAAGAAAAAAATGCTGTTGCCATTTTTCAAGACAATGCCTCTCTCGCTGTGATCATTTATAATGAAAAGACATTTTCCTAGACCAACACTGTGGTTCTTGGGCCAGTGTTTCTCAAATCAGAGCCTGCGTGCAGACCTCAGAGTTCCCCATGACACACTTTCTCTCGTAAAAGGGGGTTACATACAAATCAAGTTTGAATAAGAAATGTGGGTTTGGGGCCCCTGAAGAGCAGGAAATGTGGGCTCTGGATACCCCTTGTCTGCTTTTATGGCTTCCCTTCGGCTGGGGTGACTCGCTTTTTCCCGAGGTTGGCAGAGCCTTTGGAAACACACGTACCTTTCCCAGGAAAATGAGTCCCCGGGGAGGCCTCCGGCCCCAGGCTCACTCCAGCACCTGTGTTCTGTAACGTAGCCCTAATTGAAATCACATTAACATTATGATTCCATTACGGGGAACAAGAGGCTGGCTGCAGGAACGCGCCCCGGGAGGCCTAATCAGCTGGACTGGATCATTTATAAAGGGCTGTGCATCTGCTTGGAGCTCAGTGTTAAGTAAGGCAGACAGGGGCCTATTCATTATTAACAAGGCTTTATGCGTTCGGCCAGGCAGGAGTACAACACTGGCCGCAAGGGGAGTCTGACAGAGGAGACCCATGAAGGCAAAACTGCAAACCCCAGCCTGCCTCACCCGCTGGTGGACCTTGCAATTCCTTCACCAAAGTCTTGCCTGTGGCAGCTCCTCCTACTGATGGGAGAGTAACTTGCCTGAGGTCCCATAACTAATATGTGGTAGAGTCAGAATTTGAACCCAGGCAAGCTGGGTCCAGAGCCTCCATGTTTAGCCAAACTGCTATCCACAGTCCACCCCTTGGCACTTCCCACCTCTGCTGGGTTGGGCCCTTGACCACTCACGGTTCCAGCAACTTCAGATCCTTAAGGTTGTGATGTAAAGGAAATGGCTCTGGAAATCAGAAAAACAAATAAACAGAAAATGTGGTTGCAGGTTCAGGTTTTTCCATTCATTTATTTTATTCACTGCTTTAGTACCAGTCCTGTGCCAGGCACTGTGCTAGGTGCCAAATCTACAAAGGTAAATGAGACCCGGTCCTCCCTCCAGAGGATCTCAGAACTACTTGGGCATTTCCTGGTCTCTGTAGGGACCTTGTGCACTCAGCATGGTGCAGACGTGATCTTATTGACTCCTCACCTACAACAAATGAATCCTTAATTATAATGGAACTAGAGGCTTCGTGCATGAGATTCGTGCACTGCAGGGGGGAGGTCCCTCAGCCTGGCCTGTGCCCTCTTGCAGTCGGAGAGCCCTCGGGGGATGTCCAACTGATGGCTTAGGCCTGGTCCTGCCACTGCCACTGCACTCGCCAGCCATGAGCCCAGTTTCTGGCTGAGCAGGGCACTGACCACCAGGGGGTAGTTCCTCCATTGAGCGTCCGCCCCCTGGTGGTCAGTGAGTGTCATAGCAATCAGTCATTCTGCCGTTAGGTCAATTTGCATATTAGCCTTTTATTATATTGGATGTGTAAGAACCATAAATGGGAGATTAATAAACTATAAGTATTCCACTATATGGTATAAATATAAAGACTACTAAATTAATGAAATATGATTTGAGGCAATATTATATACTATTTAAGAATGCAGGCTCGGGAATCTGACAAACCTCATTCTAATCCCGGATTTGCTGCTTAACTGTTATGTTGATCCCTATCGTGTAATTTCCTCTCTCTGCGTCCACCCCTGCCTATTCCTTCTGCTTTGCCCTGTCCTGGGAATGGGGGGTGAGGTGAAAGGACAAGCAATATGGACATCTTGTATGAGTGGGTGTTGTGGAGTTGGCAAACATGGCTTGGAGTTGGAAAGAAAGTGCTGGTCAGTAGAGGGTAGTGGTTGAGAGAATGAGCTCTGAAGGTTTAGAAAGGCTCTGAAGAATAGCTCTGGTTCCAAGTCACGGTTCTGTTCCAATGACTGTGTAACCCTGGGCCAGTAACTCTATATCAGGACCCTCAGTTTCTACACCTGTAAAATGGGGACACTGGTAGCACTTCCCTTACAATGCTGTTATGAGGATTAAATGAGATGATGGATGTAAAGCACACAGCACATGATCTGAGACACGATAAGGGTTAAAAGCAAAATAAAACACTTCAGCTGCCATTTTAGAGACTATCCAAGGGTAATGGGAGCATACTTAAACCTCTAGCCGCTGTGTGACCTTAGGCCGGTCTTCCGGTCCATCCAAGCTGGTAAAATGGAGGTAGTAAAGCCAATCTTATAGAATTGAGAGGTCATAACACATGTGGCTATGTTTTGTAAATGGTGCCACCACACACAATTGTGCAATTCTCCTTACTGAGCACTGATTGTATACCAGTCCAGAACTCAGATATGGGATAGGGAGGAGGGAGACGTGGTCTCCTGTTCTCCAGGGGTACCCAGTTAGCTGGGGGAGGCATTGTAGCAACTCAGACTGCCCTGCTTGTGTGTGGTATCAACTAGGAAATGCAGGCCTTGGAGGGGAGACAGGGAGCCGACTCCTCCTGCCCACGGCATTTTGGGGACAATGTATTCACTGGGCATGAGCACGACCTCTTATGTGTCTTTTTTTCATCCCACATTTTACTGTGTGTGTGTGTGTGTGTGTGTGTGTGAACATTTAAGTTCTACTCTCAGCAAATTTCAATTATACAATACAGTTTTATCAATTATAGTTACCATGTTTTACATGAGATCCTCTCACCTTATTCATCTTATTACTGAAAGTTAATAGCCTTTTCCCAATCTCTCTATCCTTCTCCCCAACCCCTGGCAACCACCTTTCTACTCTGTTTCTATGAGTTTTCGATTCTAAATGTAAGTGACACCATGCAGCATTTATTTTTGTCTGGCCCATTTCACTTAGCATAATACCCTCCGGATTTATCCATATTGTCACAAATAACAGGATTTCCTTCCCTTTTATGGCCGAATAATATACCATTGTGTATGTAACATTTTCTTGATCCATTCACCCATCAGTGGGCACTTGGATTGTTTCTGTATCTTGGCTGTTGTGAATAATGCTGCAATGAACACGAGAGTCAGGTATCTCTTTGAGATAATGGTTTCATTTCCTTTGCTTGTATACCCTGCAGGGGAATTGCTCGATCTAGTCTTAGTTGTTTGAGAGACCTCCATACTGTTTTCCATAGTGGCTGCACCAATTTACAGTCCCACCAACAGTGCACAAGTGTTCCCTTTTCTTCACATTCTCACCAGTATCTGTTATGTCTTGTCTTTTGCAGAAAGGGCATCCTAACAGCTGTGAGGTGATAGCTCATTATGGGTTTGATTTGCATTTCCCTGATGATTAGTGATGTTGGACACGTTTCTTCTCTCCACGTTCAAGTAGGGCAATTTGTTCCCCTTCCCTCTAAGATACTGCGGACTCTGATCTTGTCCAAGGAATATTTTTCTAAAAACCACCCTTTATTATGAGCCTGTTCTAATGTAAGGCCCGAAATCCTAACATGCAACCATAACTGCTATGCTGGGAGGAACCTTAGAGGTGGAAAAACTGAGGCTCAGAGCGGTGAAAGGACTCGTTCCATGGTCCGTAGGTGGAGGCTTGGTCCGAAGGTGGAGGCTGCCTGATGTCAAGGCTCCAGCTCTCACTCACCAGGTTGAACTGACCAGCACCCCCTCCCTATCCCAAGGAAACATTTCCTGACCATAAGAGGCATCTCCCCCCGGCATTTCTTACTCCGATAATCAGAGATGAAGGCCTGGGATGGGTAGGGATACAGCCTACAACCTCCGTCCCTGGCTCAGACCTCACCCTGTAGTAGTGACTTTGGGTTATTTAATCTTTCTTCCCAATCTTTTCATGAAACAATAACAACACAACTACCCTCTATCTCAGTGATGGCGAACCTATAACATGCGTGTCAGAGGTGACACGCGAACTCATTTTTTTGGTTGATTTTTCTTTGTTAAATGGCATTTAAATATATAAAATAAATATCAAAAATATAAATCTTTGTTTTACTATGGTTGCAAATATAAAAAAATTTTTATATGTGACACGGCACCAGAGTTAAGTTAGGGTTTTTTCAAAATGCTGACACGCCGAGCTCAAAAGGTTCCGCCATCACTGCTCTATCAGGTGGCAGTGGGTTCTCAACCCTTGGGCTGCACATGAGAATCACCTGGGGAATCTTTTTAAAATCCCTGATTTCTGGGCCTCATCCTCCGGACATTCTGTTTTCTTTGTTACTA
>NW_005871261.1:276179-302095 GCF_000147115.1 Myotis lucifugus | reverse complement strand
TTTTAAAAAGATTTCCAGGTGGATTCTTATGGGCAGCCAAGGTTTAGAACCACCGATCTAGGTGCTTACTGTCGTCTGACACCAGGCGTGTGGTCATCTCTCCTCATCTTCATGTTAACCGCCTCAGAGGTGGACACAGTCAGTGCACACATCTTACAGGTCAGGAGACGAGCTTGGAGCGGCTGAGGAGAGCTAGGCTGTGAATCCAGGCAGCCTTCCCCTAGAACAGCAGTTCTCAACCTGTGGGTCGCGCCCCCTTTGGGGGTTGAACGACCCTTTCACAGGGGTCGCCTAAGACCATCGGAAAACACATATATAATTACATATAGTATTTGTGATTAATCACTATGCTTTAGTTATGTTCAATTTGTAACAATGGAATTGGGGGTCACCACAACATGAGGGACTGTATTAAAGGGTTGTGGCATAGGAAGGTTGAGAACCACTGCCCTAGAATGTCAGCTCAGCTTCCCTTAACGTTCGCCGAGCACTTCCTCAGCAGGGACTGTGTGTGCTAAGCACTGAACATACACAGGCCCAGCAAATCCTCCAAATGTCCCTGCAAGGGAGGTACTACCCATGAGATTCTGCGAGAGTAAGTGATCTGCCCAGAAATGCATCCTTGAAGCGGCAGAGCCGGAGCTTGCACACACCCTTTCTGAGGTCCAAGCCATGCCGTCCACCTCTCCTGCCTGCCTAGGCGGGGCTCCCAGCGACCTTTCTCATGCTGGGGCCAGAGAGGATGAGCAAAAGCCGCTCCGTGGGGAAGACAGAGGCAGAACCTCCTTTCAAAGCAACCCAAAGAGCCAGCGGTCCCCACCGAACTGCCCCTGATTAAAAATAGAGCCGGTGAGCCTGCCTGGCTGCCCAGCAGCTGATCTGAGATCAGAAACCATTTCCAGCAAGCCTGGGTCTTTTAAGTTATTTATCCATCTGCATTTTTCATCATTTGCCATTGATTTGCAAAGGCCCTTCCTGAGCGCCCCCCTGGTGCCCGCCTGGCAGGGTAGCTGGCTCTCTGCCTCCCTCACCCCTGGGGTTCTCCCCTTTTCCTGTAAGGCAGCCCTGCACCAGCTGCCCGCTCAGCGGCTTCCCAACCTGCAGCCTCCGTTACCAGAACTGCCTGGGCCCAGGGGCCTTTGTCCCCTTGCTTTCTGAGGTAGTGAATCAAGGTGGGGCTAGGGATCTGCATGTACCAGTGCCTCAGATTCACAGAAGTTGGAGACCTACGTAGCCATTGAGATTAAGGGGTGGGTTATGGATCCACTCAGACCTGGTTTAGATGCTGTGTGACCTCGGGCAGATGGTTTGACCTCTCTGGTGCCATCTGAGACACAATGGGGACAACAGAGTGTCTCCCTCAGAGGGTCACTGTGGAAGCCTGAGACCAAGCAGGGAGAGCTGGTGGCCTGGTGAGCGTTGGCAGATTTCCTTATTTATTCTCTTTGTTGTTATTAGTAGTATCACAGCTAAGCCCCGCCTGCACGAGGACACTGGGTCGCTTAAGTGAGGCGGGCAGGGGTACCCAGGCACCTGGACCAACTTCTAGTACCACATTTTGTCCCCTCCCAGGGCCCCAGATGAGAACTCAGCCCTGTCAGCCTTAGGGCCTGTTAATGTCATTAGCTCTCCGGCCACAACCCCCTCCTGCCACACTCAACACCTCCCCTCCCCAGAGCCCCATTAGGCAGCCTGTCTGCTTCTCCCATCAGTGCTGCCCCACACAGCTGCCCCCTTGGGGTGGGGAGTGGTCAGGTCCACTTGGGGTGATGAGTGGAGAGCTGCCCCAGGCCCCAGGCTCCAGGCTGGGGAGGGAGCCAGGGGAGGGGGCAGGGAGTAGGTGAGTGAGTGGGGGCTCCTGCTTTTGGTGTTGGACCAGCCACTGAGTCCCAGACTCTCATGTGGGTTGTTTGGAGGTTGGGAGGAGGTTGCCTGAGTGGAGAACAAGGTGGGGGGCTATGACAAGTCCTCCATAAGCCTCCTCCCTCCTTCCCTTGGCCTGAGGGTGTGGGGTCCCCAATCCAGAAAGCAGATGTCTTGGAGGCTCCACAGCGCACGCTGAGCCTGCAGAGAGTCACCGCTGTTCTCCCACATCTGATAGGATTTCCATGGGGAGAAGGATGACTGAGTTAGTGGTGGCCCGCGGGCCTGCTGCTGGGGCCTGTTCAGCCTCCCTTGGCCTCGGCTTCCTCATCTGTAAAATGGGGCCACACAGCCCCCTTGGCAAATTCCTGTGAAGATGAGTTACAGCCCTGGACACTGGCAGACAATAGGCGCTCCATCGTGTGGCACCTCCTCTTCATACCTGCGCCGTGCAAGCCATGTTAGCGGAAAACAAACCCAAATGGGCTCGCAGCCCCACTAATGCCCTCCTCTTCCCTGACCCTCCAGTCCTTGTCCCACTCAGATGTAATGCTTACAGACTTGCCATTCAGTTGAGAGCTAGCGTTGTAGTCTGGCTGTTTTTCCCTACTTAACTCCATAGCATAAAATGCGTTCTATCCAACCACAGTATTTAATGTATTTCATTCAATTCAGTGAAAACTGAATGCCCCTCGTGCATGAGGCCCTGGCTTAGCATCTTCAAGGATTGTCACTTGTTAAACTTGATAACTTCTTAGGAGGTGAGCACCTTTATTATTCCCATTGTAAGATGAGAAAACCGGGGAGCAAAGGGATTAAAGGGATTGCCCAAGACTCCCATGGTGGACAGTGGAGGCGGGACTCGAACCCAGATCCCGGGACTGGCTGAAGCCAAAGCCTTGCTCTCAGCCTCCCATTCTGCCTTCCTCAGAGCAGGCGTGGTCCCCTCCCTCATCCCTTAAAGCTTCCTGAGAGCTTTAAAGGGCTCTAAGACCTGGATTTTTAAAAGCGACGTGAATGTTTTCCAGATAGTTTTGACTTCACTGTGGCTCTAAGGTAGGTCACAGCTGGTTGATTTGTTTTGCTACCATTATGATTTTAATGATTCCGAACTGCCCCCATGGTCTGGATCTCTTCTCTATTTGGGACAGGCCCTTGGGTTCAGACCTTTCCCGGCAGGTGAAAGATCAGAGTGAGATGTCGTTTTTGCTCTCACCCTGCCCCAGTCCTATCCCACAAGCCCTCTCCTGGGACAGCAGCAAGGAGGGGAGTCAGAACTCTCGTGAGTCCACAAGCCACTGTTCCTGCCATGTTGTGAGGAGGAAGACGAGGCAGAGGGCAGGGCTGCTGCTTGGCCCATCTGAGTCTCAGACTCCCAGCCTCCTACAGGGCAGGGGCAACAACCTGGGCAGAGCCAGACTGTCTGCATTCAAATCCCAGCTTGGCCACGTGTTAGCTGTGCGACCTTTGGCAAGTCATTTAGCCTGGCCGTGCCTTAGTCTCCCCCTCTGTAGAATAAAGATAATAGCAGGACTTCCCTCGTAAAATTATGGTGAGGGTTTAGGTCGTGGCCAGGGAGCCATAGTGCCGTGTGTTTGCCATGATTCATGGCCTGGTCCAGGGACACGGCCAGCTTTTCTCTTCCTCGGACAGAGGCTTGGCCGGTGCAACCGAGAAGAGCGGGTGCGTGTCCCTGTGCTTCGCCTTCTGGAGACCCCGAGCCATCTGGAGGCTGCTCTGGCTTCAGCGACATCTCACCACCAACACGGTTTCTGATTCTGAATCAGACCTTGACCAAAGCCCATGGAGTCCGGCCTCCCACTCTCCCTCCTCAGGGCTCCGGTTTAGTTTCCTGTTATCACCGGCACAGTGTAAAAAGACGCCTGATTTGGACACAAGTTGTGGCCTCAGAGCAGACTTCCTGTTGGTTCCCTTTCCTCTCCATGGGCTGAGTCTATGCATCCACGACAAAGCTTCTCCCAGTCCTGACCCCGTGGGCCTCACTCTCACCCAGTCACAGCCCTCCTCCCACTGCCCTCTCTAGAAAGACCAGACTTCCGCATCTTGCTGTTTCCTGCCTCTATACCTCTCCTCATTCTTGAACTTCCTTCCATTTTCGTGCATTTGAGCAGTGCCTACTTATCCTACCAGACTTGCTTAGCTTAGGCATCACCTCTTTCTGCAAACCTTTCCTCAACCGCACTGAGAAGAGATATGCTCAGGATTTTGTTGGTGGCCAGTGACAGAAAAATGCAAACCAAACTGGAGGAAGCAATAAAGAGAATCTTTGCTCATGAAAACGTCAGCATGAAGGAAGTGTCAACATGTAGGGCTTCAGGCACGGTTGGATCCAGGGGTCATAATAATGTTCTTTGCACTCAGATATGGCCGTCTCTCAGTTCTGTTTTCCTCTGGGTTGGGGATTCTCACCCCGAAGCCAGAACACAAATCAGTGTAACTGGTTCAGAACACAGACCTGACACCATTGGGGTTCCAGTCCCCACTCTGCCATGTACTAGCTGAGTCATCCTGGGACAACTCCTCAGCTTTCTCTGCCTCAGTTTCCTCACCTGTAAAATGGGCGTAATGTCAGTTGCTACTTCCTAGGGTTGTTGTGAGGATTAAACAAGTTAACTTCCCTGTGAAGTGCTTTGAACAATACCAGGATATGGTTAAGTGTTTCATAAGTGTTAGCTGTGACCAAGACTGCTGGATATTAACTTTCGCTTTTTACAATCAATTCTAGTTACACTTCTAGTACTGAAATAGAATATAAGTGCCAATGAACCTTGGCAACATAAAAATAAAGTCACCCAGACTGCAAACCTTAGGGAAGGGTCCCTCATTGCCTCACTTTCCATGGAGGGTCACCGGCAGATGTTGCCTAAAACAGACACATAAAGAAACTGGAGTGTATTTTTTAAAAGTTTAGCCCAGTGCCCTAACCGGTTTGGCTCAGTGGATAGAGCGTCGGCTGAGGGGTCCCGGGTTCGATTCCAGTCAAAGGCATGTACCTTGGTTGCAGGTACATCTCCAGTAGGGTGTGTGCAAGAGGCAGCTGATAGATGTTTCTTATCGATGTTTCTAACTCTCTATCCCTCTCCCTTCCTCTCTGTAAAAAAATCAATAAAATATATTTTTTTTAAAAAGTTTAGTCCAGAAAAACAAAAAGCAAACTTGGAAACTTTGGGGAAATAGAGGATTATTTTTCTTCTAAAATCATTGTCAACCATATGAATGTATTTCTTTCATGAGAAAAAAAAAGTTTAACAACAAAATCTAAGGCCAAATAAATAAACATAGAGCTACAAAATGACTTGCAGTTGCTCTGTAGGCGCTGCCCTGGAAAGGGGCTCTCGACACATGACTTAGTATAAAACAAATTGCAGAATAATAGGTCCAGTGTGATCTGGGTTTGTAAAGAACAAAGAGTGTGTTGGGTATGCACATGCGGAGAAGGGCACATGCTAAGTTATTGACGGTGCCAGCCCACCTCTGCTTAGTGAGAAAGAATAGACAAAGCAGAGAATCCACACTCCTGTACCGGTTGGAGCTCTTTTGACAGCGAGCATGTATTTCCTGTCAAGAGAAAATGTGTAAGTAAATAAAGGAAGAAATGTGAGGCTAACGTGATGATATTTATTCCCAGCAGGAAGGAGCGTGACACCCAGAACCCACGGTCCCCACCTTTTCCCTCCCTTCTGCCCAGGTCTGGGTGGGAATTCCCTCTCTCACCCTGGGACTGGGGCAAAGGCCCCAGAGGGTGGGACAGTGGCCCCGATCCAGCTCCAGCTGGGCCTTCAAATCCAGGTGGCCTCTGCCCAGGGGCTCCAAAAGCAAGGTTACTAGTAAAGTTATCCTGAGCAATTTCCTGGAACAGCAATGAGCTGGCTGCCAGGATCAAGGAAGCCTTGTGCTTAGCTGGCCCCACAGAAGGTTCTGGAACCGGAAGCAGACAGGGCCAGGCTGGCCTAAACAAGGGGTCTCCTGTGTGTGGTAATATGAAGGGCATATGAGGGTGGTAGTATGAGGGTAACATGAGAGCCTCCTTCCGCAACGGATCTCCAGTCATTCATTCGTTCACCTGTCAAATGTGTACTGCGCCCCTAACAATAATGCCTGAATTCCTACAACTCCATCAGTGCTCTGCAGCCGCGGTCCCCCGCCCTCTCACACCTTTTATATTAAACACATGTAATACCCTCTTTAGTGCTCTGGAATGAACCCTATGAATGCTGTAACTTGCCCACACACATAACTTTTAAAAATATCCATATAGAATACCCCAACTGTAATATAAAGGAGGAATAAAAAGAACCTCGTGTAAAATAAAATCTGTTTGAACCTGTAAGTGCTCAGGCCCAGCTGTCCCGAAGACACAGTGGAGTCGTCAGGAGCCGTGGCCCCCGCAGAGCCACCGTGAAGGTGGCAGCCACAGACGTGCCGAGACGTGGGGTGCTGAGCGGAGACCAACAGGGTCACCGTCCCAAACTGTGAGCAGCTCTTGGCATGTTTTGAATAAACTAAATATGGGCTTCTCTCGCTTTTGTCTTCAGCGCCACCCCTGGAAAATTCAGTGTATATTCAAACTGTGCAAAAACGCGTTATATTTATGTGCAAAGCAGAGCGAAGGTGTAGACCCCTGTAATGATAAACATCTCTTTTTTTTCCAAATATATTTTATTGATTTTCTACAGAGAGGAGGGGAGAGGGATAGAGAGTTAGAAACATTGATGGGAGAGAAACATCGATCAGCTGCCTCTTGCACGCCCCCCACTGGGGATGTGCCTGCAACCAAGATACATGCCCTTGACCGGAATCGAACCTGGGACCCTTGAGTCCACAGGCCGATGCTCTATCCGCTGAGCCAAACCGGTTAGGGCTGATAAACATCTCTTCTTCCCTATGTGATGTCCAGCAGGACACAGGAGAGTCACGTGGGTCATGGGACAGTTCTCACTGGTCAGGACCGTCCCACCCTCTGCTCATCACCTGCCTTCCCCATCCCACTGTCTCCTACATATAGTGGCACTCCCCACCCGCCCCCAGCTTTGTGACAATCCAAAAGGCCCCCATCCATTTCCAGGACATCCCTGGGGGCAGTGCCACCCAATTAGATGCCTCATCTAATCATCAACAAGTCGTTGTAACAGGTACTCATATTATCCCCATTTTACAGATGAGGAAACTGAAGCGCCCAGGTAGGAGTGGCTGAGCCAGGACCCACACCTGAGGTTAAGTCCATCCAGTTGGCTGCACTGCCTTCCTCCTGTCCGTCAGTCCTGGGCTGGTACTGAGGACCCAAATATCAAAAAGGCATCCCTCCTGGGGACAGCAACACCTGGACCCATTCCTACCCGGCATGGTGAGGAAGTGGACAGAGGAATGTGGAGTGCAGTGGACATGCAGCAGAGGACTGCTCACAGACGAAGAGCTCCACGGGTAAGGAGGTGGAGGAACCTTGAGGAACGGCATTCTGGGGAGGGGGTGGGGTGGGGAACGGCATGGGTAAAGGCTCAGAGGACAGGGGAGCGTAAATGCTCCTTGCGAGAGGCTTAGGGTGGTGACAGGGACAGAGGCCTGGGCCAGCGGCCTGTGATGTCTTTGGGAAGCATCCGGGAGGCCCAGGGAAACGGTGTGGTTGTAATTGAGTAGGCAATGGGGAGCCACGGGAGGCTTTAGAGCAGCGCAGCTACATGACAGGGCTGGTTTTAGAACACTCCCAGGGAGCAGGGAGGAGGTTGAACTAGAGAGTGGGACCAGTGAGGAGGTGTCTCAACAGCCCAGACCAGGGTTGGAGGTGGGAACGTGATGACAGAACCATTTCAGAGGCGGGATTCTCAGCTCCATGACCGATGGGCTGTGGGGCCCGGTGAGGAGGAGCCTCAAGTGCCCTGGGGAAGCAGGGGATGAATGGCTGGAGGAGAAGCAAGTTCGAGCCCAACTGCGGTCTGAATCGGGACACTTTGATTTTGAACTCGTTCTCCCCACGCGCCTCTCCACCTGCTGCTCCCTCACCTGGAATGGTCTCTGGGATTTCACCGTGGCCTCGGCTGTTAAATGTCTCCTCCTGAGAGGGGCAGCCCGGCCACCGTGTCGGGAGCAGCCTCCCTCTGCTTCCCTGTCCTCACGCTCTGCTGGTTCCCCTGTAACACGTGTCCCAGCTGGTGATTGGTACTGCTGTTGACCTGCTTGTCCTTCGTTCCCCATAGATCAGCGGTTCTCAACCTGTGGGTCGCGACCCCTTTGGGGGTCGAATGACCCTTTCACAGGGGTCGCCTAAGACCATCAGAAAACACATATATAATTACATATTGTTTTTGTGATTAATCACTATGCTTTAACTATGTTCAATTTGTAACAATGAAATTGGGGGTCACCACAATATGAGGAACTGTATTAAAGGGCCGAGGCATTAGGAAGGTTGAGAACCACTGCCATAGAGAGCCAGGATCCTCCCTATCTGGGGTCACTTCTGTGTCTCCCGGGCCTAGCAATGCGCCTGGCACATAACAGGGCCTTGAAAATGTTTGTTGAATGAATACATGAGAGACCAGAGGGCCATCATGGGAGAAATGCCCAGGAACACTCATGCCCCCACTGCTGCCGGAAAGCCACCATTTGGGCTCTTTGCTTTGATATCAGCCCTGCCCCCTCCTCACCTCAAGATCCTCTTTAAAGTCACAGAGGGGGAGGGGGATATTGGCCCTTAGCTCTGAGCCACCAGCTAGGAAGGGCTGTGTCAGGCTCTTACGGAAGCCTGGGTAGGGGTCTCTGTGGACCTTTCCCCATTTGCTGCAAGAGGGCAGTGGGAGGAGCTCCCTCCATCCCTGCTCTGTGTTTGTGTGTGTGTGTGGGGGGCGGGGGGGGGGGAGCTGGAGTCAGGAGCCGGGTCTTTCCTGGAAGCCAGAGGCAGGATGCCAGAGGCAGGCTTTGTTTCCCAAGCAATTCCCAGGCCCAGGGGAGTGAGCCTCAGACCTGAGCTCAGTAGGTCTGAGATGCACCTGCTGTCCAGCCCTGTGCTGCTCACGGTCCTGCTGGCCCAGCCCAAATCCCCCTTTCCCTCCCCACAGAGCTCATGAAGGGGTTGTCTGCCTCGTTAATAAAATTCATGCCGTGCCTTCCATTGTGCCCCTTAATTCTCACGCTGATGGGCACCGCCACCAGCTCTATTCCACAGATGGGGAAACTGTGACGTGCATGGGAGGCTGTGACTCCCCCAAGGATGAGAGTAGGCAGAGGTAACTCACGTGCTCTTAGTCATCAGCAGCATGCCTCGCCATCACCATCCCAGCCCCACGTTTGGGCATCCCCTGCCTAGGCGCGCCATCACTCTGCCAGAGGGAGCTGGCCCGGTGGGGGCCCTTTGTCCCGGAGCAGTGCACCCTACCCTGGAGCCCCTGAGAGCCATATTACAAGCACTCACAGGAGTGTCTGCCTCTTTCTCCCTATCTCCTTGGGCAGGAAACTCAGCCAGGAGAAAGATAAGGAGAAAAGAAAGGAGGGGGAGGCCTCTGTGGAGCCAGGGCTACTACCTCCCACACATAAGGCAGAAGAATAGAAGGAAATGGCCAGAGAGAGGCAAGTGTCTGTGTCAGTGGTGGAGGGGGGCAGGGGGTTATCGGCTATAAATAACCCATCTCCAGGATCCCAGGAGAGGGACAGAAGGGCTGAGGCCAGAGGTCTGGTCTCTGTGGCTGGGGGTGGGGGCAGTTGTCATTAGGGTTGGCCTGGGTTTCAGATCAAAGGGCCAACAGAGGGTAATGGCATGACCCAGGACCCTCCCCCTGGCCTCCTGCTCGAGGTAGCTGGTCGGGCCTTATAGTTGGCCAAGCAGGTTGTGCGTTCTTGCATCTTCCATGCATTCTTGAAGCCATCCATCTACCCACCCATTCAGTCAGTCATCCCTCCAACCTTTTGTTCACTCCCTCCCATCTATCCATCTACCCAGCCTGCCTCCCCCTGCCTCTGAGCCTTTCCATTTGCTGTTCCTTCTCTCCACAGTGCTCTTCCTTTCCACTTCTCCTTGCTAACTAGTCCTTTAGGAGCTGATAGCCTCTCTGATTCTCTGGATATTTTCCTTATGGTGGCAAGATAGCCGTCATACTTCCAACTTTACATTGTTGAAAGCAGAAAGGAAGGTGGGGGTTGGGTTTGATTTGGGGAGCCAATCAACATCGTCTGCCACAAGAGATTAGAAAACTCTGGAATGTCTTCTATTTTTACACCCCCCCCTTTTAAATCATCTACAAGCCACCAAGTCCTGTTCATTTTAATTCCATAAAATCCTTTCAGTTGTTCCTTGCTTGTCATCCCTTTTCTGTGGCCTTTGTCAGGACTAAGCCACGAAATAGCCTCCTAAATGGTCTGTCAGGTGCCTGTCAACCCCCCTTCATCCAGCGAAATCCGCTGAATCCCTGTGCTGTGGCAGGCAGTGATCTAGGCACTTGGGATATTTGATGAACAAAACAACAAGTCTTGCTCTCATGGAGCTTATATTCTCACAGGAGGAGAGCAGTGGTAAACAATAACCATAACAAATAAGGACGTTTCTAGGTGTGGGTGGTGATTATACTATAGGTCAGGATCGGGGAGATCAGAGGGGATGGTATGATTTTAAATGTGGTGGCTGTTATGGGTTGAATGGTGTCACCCCAAAAATTTCATTCATTGAAGTCAATATGCCCACCCCCATACCTGAGGATGTGGCCTCATTGTAGTTCCTTTAGTTAAAATGAGGTCATACTGAGTAGGGTGGGCCCATACTGGGTCATTATGAATAAAGGACAATTTGGACATATGTATAGAGAGAATGTCATGTGAAGAAGATGGCAGTAATCTATCAAAGATGCCAGCAAAGCACCAGAAGCTAGCGGGGAGCATGGAACAGATCCTCCTCCCCACAGCCCTCAGAAGGAACCAGCCCTGGCCTCCGGCCTCTAGAACTGAGACCATCACGTTTTGTTGGGTAAGCCATCCAGTTTGCATCACTTTCTTATGGCAGCCTAGGAAACTGGTACAAGAATCAGGTCGGCCTCATCGAGAAGGTGGCTCTGAATAAAGGTGTGAAGTGAGGGTGTCTAGGGGAAGAGCACACCAGGCAGAGGGAACGCCAGTGCAAAGGCCTTGAGGCAAGCCCTTGCCTGAAGTGTTTGAATTAGAGCCAGGAGGCCAGAGTGTAGTAAGTGTAGGGCACAGAGTTCTAGGAGAGGAAATGAGAGAGGTGATTGGCTGACGGGTAGATCAGGTAGGGACTCAGGCCATTGAAAATAGACTTTGTGGTGGTTTTTTTTTTTGTAAATCAGATATGTTCATTTATTTTTATTTTCATTGAGAGAGAGAGAGAGAGAGAGAGAGAGAGAAACATCAACATGATAGAGAAACATCGATCTGTTGCCTCCCATATGTGCCTTGACCAGGGATCCAACCCAAAACCTAGGTATGTGCCCTAACCAGGAATTGAACCCACAGTCTTTTGGTACATGGGACTCTACTCCCACCAACCGAGCCACCCGGCCAAGACAAATAGACTTGGGCTTTTACTCAGCATGAGGTGGAGCCATCAGAGAGTTTTGAGCTGGAAAGTGGAATGATCTGGCTTATGGTTGCTGCACAAGAGACTTGGGGTGGGGGAGGTAATGGGAGAGGAAGCAGAAAGTTAGGGGCTATTACAATAGCCCGGGCAAAAGATGACAATGTCTTGGATGAAGGTGGTGGTTGGAGGTGGGGAGAAGCAGTTGGATTCCAGGCACATTTTGAAAGTTCAGCTAACAGGATTTCCTGACAGATCAGAGTTAGGGGGGGAAAGAGATGAGTCAAGCATGACATCAGGGTTTTTGGCCTGAGCAACTGGAAGGATGGAGTTGCCATCAACTGGAGAGAGGAGGCCACGGCTCTTCCTCCTTCTTGCTGGTTTGGGGGAAGGTGGGGAAGATCAAGAGTTCAGTTCTGGACCTCTTAACTTTACAACAGGGGTGGAGAACGTAAGCCCCCAGGCCATAAAGGCCCACAAAATCATTTGGTTTGGCCCTGCCAAGGCATTAGGGGTACTTTAATTAAATGTTGGTCCAAATATAGCAGGCTAATTTTTAAGTTGATAATTTTGTATGGCCCTTGAATGATGTTATAAATATCCAAATGGCCCTTGGCAGAAAAAAGGTTCCCCACCCCTGCTTTACAAGTTCCAACTCCTGTTCAGCTTCAAAGCAGCTGCCAGAGTGATGATTCTTTAAAAAGCAAACAAAGAAATGAATGAAAAAAAAATAAACAAACAAAAACCCTAGTTGGCTAAGGCATGAAGTCCCAACTCTTCAGCAGGGGTGGAGGCGTCTTTAATAAAACCGGCCCAAACACATCTCCCCAACACTTTCCCTTCAACCCCCTCCATGCTCCAGTGAGCCCCTTGCAATTCATTTGCTCACTCATTCATTCAATCAATCAGCATTTGTTTAGCATTTACTCTGCCAGACACTGAGTTAGGCATCAAGGCTACAGCTCTCATGGAGCTCACTGTTACCTGCACTCTCACATTCTCCCGTACCCCAGTACCTTTGCACAAGCTGTCATTTGCCTCAAATCACAGTCACTCTCTTTCTCCTACCCCTATTCACCTTCTAAGTCCCAGTCCTCTCCTCTGGGGCACCTTTCTGATGCCCCAGACTCAGGGAGGTTGGCGTTTCAAGCTCCATTACAAATAGACTTTGGCTTTTACTCAGCATGAAATGGAGCCATCATCTGTGGGAGCTTCTCAAAGGCAGGAATCTGTTTTTATTCAGCCCTCTTTCTCCAAATGTTTGAATGAATGAGTACTTGAATGATTGGATGGATGTCTAAGGATTCAGCAGCTTTGGTCTAAGTCTGACTCATACTTGGCTAATGGTTTCCTCGTCACGAACCCAGCTGAGATGAGCTGGCCATGGTTCCACTTCTCTTTTCAAAGGAACTACCAGCAATGCCATTTTGATAACTATATGGCCTCTTAGAGAATTGTGGTGGGTTCTCCAGGCTGAAGTCCCCTGGAGAGGAGCACAGAGAACTGTTGAGGAGGAGCACAGGAGCCAGAGAGGTGTTCTGGTCCCAGTTAGTCCAAGCCACCAGCGCCAGCCATCCCCTGTGGCCGCTGAGGAGAGTGAGGAAACCATGGCAACCAGGCACTAGAGCCAGGAGTGGAATGGAGGCAGGCCCACCGAGAGGCCTGCAGGCCAGGCTGGGCTCCAGGGCCACTCTGAGTGTGTGTCAGGGTAGGGGAAAGGGGGAGGTGAGGGGTAGCCCAGAGACCAGAGGGTGACCTGGCTGTGGGAAACGGCATCTGTAAGGCATAGATAGATTCAAGGTCCCGAGCTGGTGAGCTGTCCTTGTGCTTCATACAGCAGAGGGTTCTCTGGGCGGGGGCCCCTTCTCTGAGAATCAGGAAAGAAAGACAGAGTAAGAGTAAGGAGAAACACACTGATAAAAGAGAGGAGGGATGGGGGTCGGGGGGAGTCAGATATCTCTATAAAGTACTGACAGAAGACAGAAAGAAAAACAGTGGTGGGTGGAGAGACAAAGGGAAAGAGCTAATAAGAGATGTAGAATGAAAGAAAAAAGAGACAGTAAAAGCGATAGAGGGGGAAATAGATACAAGAAGCAGGGAGTGGAGATAAACAGGGGCAGAGATCAGAATCAATGAGAGGGGAGGGAACACAGAGAATACAGGTGAGAGACAGAAGAGAAGAGAAGAGAAGAGAAGAGAAGAGAAGAGAAGAGAAGAGAAGAGAAGAGAAGAGAAACAAGAATGTCCAAAAAAAAAAGATAAAGATAAAGGAGAAAATGTCAGAAATAGAGATTGGCAAGGAAGTGGGAAGGAGGAAATGATCAGATTGGCGGAGAGGCAGGCTAAGACACAGTGGCGAACCCCAGTCCTGCCTCACGAAGGGCTTTAGACCCCTGCCGTGTGATGGACCCGGAGACAGCCCTGGTCTGCTCCAGGGAAGGTCAACAGGACTCGGTCCCTTTCCTTCCCAGGAGAGCAGCCAGGCAGGGTGTCCCAGGCCCAGCTGTCTCAGCAGCTGCAGCGGCTGCAGTAGCAGCAGCAGGTTGGCTGCTGGAAGGTTTCCTGGTGGTGGCTGCACCCCCAGGGTCCTCCATATGTTAGCAACCTGCCTCCAAACTCAGCTCTGTGTTTACACCCAGGGCGGATGGCATCTATTGTTGGGGAAAGGAAGCTGGCAATGTTTTACATTTCAAGGTGGCGTGGCCATATTTGCAGGTTGGAATTCCCAGGCACCCTGCAGTTCCGGCTCAGTGGAAAAATAAAAGCTACTGTTTTGCCTCCCAGAGATAAATTCTTCACAGGCAGAAATAATGTACTTTATTTCTCCTGAAGACAAATGAGGACCATAGAACCCAATATCTCGTTTTGCTTTGACTGCTGGGAAACTCAGAGCTGAATTGCAATGATTGATGCATTTATAACCAGCTTCTAAAAGGGGTTACGTAACTTGAAGTCCATGGATTCCATAGGCTTTCTAAAGCCCCTGAAATGGTATGCAAAACTATTGTCTTAGTCAGCTCGAGCTGCTATAGCATGATACCACAGGCATTATTCCTCACAGTTCCGAGGGCTGGAAAGTCCCAGATCAAGGGGCCAGCAGATTCAGTGTCTGGTGAGGGTCCTCTTTCTGGTTTGTAAAAGGCTGCTTTCTTGCTATAGCCTCACATGATGAAGAGAAGAAGATCTGGCGTCTCTTTCTCTTCTTATAAGGGCACTAATCCCATCATTGGGGCTCCACCCTCATGACCTAATCTAAACCTAATCACTCCCCAAAGGCCCCATCTCCTAGCCCCATCACCCTGGAAGTTAGGGCTTTACATATGAATTTTGGGGGAACAAAAACATTCAATCCACAACAATTACGTGTATGTTTTTCTGGGGAGGGGTGTCTTCAGCTTCCTGAAGGTTCTCAAAGATGTTTGTTACATTTATTTATTTATTTATTTATTTATTTATTTATTTAAAATATATGTTTATTGATTTCAGAGAGGAAAGGAGAGGGAGAGAGAGATAGAAACATTAATGATGAGAATCATTGATTAGCTGCCTCCTGCACACCCCATACTGGGGATTGAGCCCACAACCCCTTGACCGGAATCGAACCCAGGATTCTTTGGTCTGCAGGCCGATGCTCTATCCACTGAGCAAAACTGGCTAGGGCAGTTTGTTAACCTTTGAAAGGTTAAAAAAACGGGGGGCAGTCTGGATTAAGCTACAATATTCTGTCTGTTGGGTCAAGCCGCATTCAGTAACCCCTTTTTGCAGAGGCCGTTGGTAGTCCCTCTTCCTCTATAGTAACAGCTGGAGGCTCGCACACGGCTGCCCAGGTGGACTGTATTTTCCATCCTTCTCTGCACCTAGACATGGCCACTGAGCAAGTGCTGACCAAAAGGCAATGAGTGCAAGGTATGAGGCTAATCCCAGGCCTGGCCTTAAGACCCTGGGTGAACCTGGAGTTGGCACCATCTGCTGCACATGACTCAGCCAGTGGCTCCCTAGGAACCTTTCTCTTAAGAGTGAGAGCACATTACTAAGAATTACACAGGACAACCCAGGCATAGCAGGTTCCTAAGTGGGGGTGGGGGTGGAATACAGGCCAAGGGGAAAAGAAGACAGAGAAGAGAGAGAAGTACTAGAAGGACTGAGCTAAGGGAGGACGCATGGCTCATGTCATCCAACCCAGAGCACTCAGAAAGGGCAGAGCCAGGCCATCAGCACGTCACCAGCAAAGCTGAAACAAACATTTTGATCTACTGCTGTCCAGTGTCTCTGAGCTCCGTGGAGTCCTCTTAAGAATTGTTGTTAGTTTGTTTTGGGGGGCAGTGGTTCCAGGGACCAGGCTATGGAAAGTGGGGTGCAGATTGTTCAGTGGATTTTTATCTCAATAAACTTGCCCTCCTTGGCTGGGCCCCTTAGGAGGGGTGAGGCGGATCCCACTATTCCTGTAGGTGGGCCCTGAGGCTCTTGCCCTATTTTGGAACGTTGAGGAGGGACAGGGTCACCTTTGCATCCACAGGGCTGCCTTCCCCGTGACCTGTAAGTGCCACGAAAGCAGGGGCCGCATCTGCTGGAGTCACTATTCTTTGCCCAGTGCTCACCTAGCAGAGCTGCTGGCGCACAGGCGCTGCTCTAAAACACTGGCTAGATGAGCGGAACCTCTGGTTTGAGGGATTATGTCCCAGAATGCACACTGTTTCTCTGATAACAGGTGCTCCATGGTGTGGATAATCAGAATAAGATCTTTTTGGCCGGAGAAGATATGCTATTCGATATTTTTCCCTTTAGAGGATTGACTCTCCTAATTCTGTTTTTGCTAAAAGTAATATTTTATTGATCATTCAATTCATTTCTTCATTCACTAGATATTTATTGAGCCCCTACCCGTTGCTAGGTGCTGTGAATTCAACACTGGACAAGGCCATCCCGCAGTGCCTGGCTCATGTGCACTCAGTCGTGGGCTACTGTGACCTTTTATGTTGCAATCCTCTGAGCGGACCCAAGGTCTTGTAGCAAAGGTCAGCTTCTTAAAAAATGGAGCCACTAAGCACACATTCCGGGGAGCTTTGTGGAGCTAAGCTCTTTATGCTGGGGAAGCATTTCTAGAAACTGCACATGGGGCCTTCCGTCCACCTCAGAATCAGCTCTGGCTCCTGTGTAACAGGGGAATAAATCAGGCAGAAGCCTGCCTCTAGGTTTATTAGAGGTTTTCGTATTTGGAATACAAAGCCCGGAATCAGGCAGGCAGTCGTAGTGAAGAAAAGCCCGGGAAAAAGAATCGCTGGAAGGAGGGAAGCGGACAGCTGGACTAATGGGCCTTGGCCCAGGTTCCGCTGCGGATCAGCGGGTGAACTTGGCCGCCTCTTCCCCACTGTGATCTGTAGGTTCCGCACCTGTGAGGAAAGTCGGCTGGGAAAAGCGCTTTTGATAAGTGAACTACGGCCCTCTCCCTCTCTCCTGGGAGGCCTTATTCCCCGTCGTCCTTCGCACATCCTATTTGTCAGCATGCCAGACAGAGGTCAGCAGGAGTCTCCGTGAAAAACAAGAACCAGTCGCGGGAAAGCTGATCGCTGCCCAAGGCTTGTTAACGCAGGAACGAGACACAGTCCATAGTTTTTTGGTGGAAGGGTCTTGAGGGTCAGTTCACATATTGGCACACGAACTGGCTGTTCCCATTAAATGAGTCAGTCGAAATGTGAACATTAATTTGATTAAGTGAATCAGCCTCACTCTGAAAAATAAAAAGATGCCATTAGTCAGTGTGGATGTGTTACCCCCCCCCCCAACACACAGAGATACACACACACACACACACACACACACAGACATGTATGCACACAAGTATAGACACACACATATACACATAAGCACAAACACATACATACAAGCACTGACATGTAGCCTTACACACACACACACACAAGCGTGGACGTGTACACACACAAGCACAGACACATACACACTCAAGTAGAGGGTTAGCCAATCATCACAGTTCCTTCCGTCTCCAAGGCTTGTGAGCTCCATGATGGGAACTAGGATCCCAGTGCACATAACAGGGTGTGCGATTGTTAGCTGTTCCCATTTAACAGGTGAGGAAGCGGACACAATGGGATCGAGCTATGAGAGGCAGCAAGATAAAGTGGTTAAGAGCTCAGGTCCAGGAGTCGATTGCCTGAGTTTGAATCCCAGCTCTGTCACTTAGCTGTGCATTTGTCAAATTACCCAGCCATTCTGTGCCTCAACTTTCCCATCTGTGAAATGGGGATAATGATAGTAGTAAATATCCAGAAAGTTCTTAGCAAAGCACCTGGGACATAGTGAATGCTCTGTAATGTTAATGAAGCAGGAACCCCTTTTCTAAGGAGCAGGAGAGCCTCTGGAGTCCACTGTCTTGTGCACCTGTCCCAGGGACAGCAGGCACAGAGCACACTTGTTGGTGGGAACTTGAGGCAAGTCCTTTCTTTTGAGCCTGGTCACCTTGACGTGCATGTTTGGATGTGGAGGCCAAGTGGGGGAGCAAAGAGAGAGAGGGGGTCCTAGGGTCCTAGAGCTGCCATAATAAAGTACCACAGACCAGACGGCTTAAAAGAACAGAAGGCGCTGGTCTCACATTTCTGATGCTGGCCGTCTGAAGTTAAGGCAATGGCAGGGCCGTGCTCCTTCTGGGATTCTGGATAGCACCTCCCCTTGCCTCTTGCTAGATTCTGATGGTGGCCAGCAACCCTCGGCATTCTTGGCCTTGCAGACGCACGAGTCCAACCTCTGCCTCCATCATCACATGACTTTCTCTTTGTGTGTCTCCACACTGTCTTCCCTCGGGTCTGTGTACAGGCTTCCTTTTTTTTTTTTTTTTTTTAGTAAGGACACCAGTCATATTGGATTAGAGCCCACCCTAATGATCTCATCTTAACTATATCATCTACAGAGACACTATTTCCAAATAAGGTCCCATTCACATTACTGGGGGTTAGGACTTCAGCAGCCTTTGGGGGAACACAATTCAATCCATAACAGAGGGAGAGGGAAGGACGGTGGCAGGAGGGAGGAAGAAGAGGTTGAAGAGAGCCAGGGAGTAGAAGCCAGCCTGTGCTGCCTGGGTGACAGGAGCAGGGCCTGTTGACTCATAGCCCTGTCATGTCACAGCAGGTGCGGGTCTGCCCTGGAGCCCGGAGATGGCCCAGTGTGGATCCAGGTTCCTTAGTCCCACTCTCTGCAGCTGACTGGCACCGTAAGATAGACATCAAACAAGCACCCAGGTGGCCTGAGAGCCCTGCTTGACTCCTTGAGGGTCACTTAGTAGGCAGCCCTTCCTGGCTGGAGGGAACCCCAAAGGCCAGTCACCTTTCCTTTGTCTCAAAAGTCATGGCACTGAAGTCAAAACATCTGGAGTTCTTTCTAGCTCTGACCTGAGTCACTCCACCTCTCTGAACCTCGCTTTACTCACCCGTAAAATGAGGACATGGGGCTATTGGGAAGAATTCACCAAGCAGCGTGAGTCAAGATAGAGAACCTGGGCTGGAACGCAACTGCCTGGGTTTCAATTTCAGCTCCACCACTCACCACCCAAGTGATCAAGGACAGGTAACAGTCTGACCCTCAGTTTTTCTTTCTGTAAAATGGGTACAATAATAGACTCTTCCTACTAGCATTCTTGGGAGGAATAAATAGAGGTAGAGTATTTAGTGAAATGCTGGAATTTAGTAAGAGTTCAATAAAGTTCTTGGCTATGGCCTTTGTAGCTTCGCCTCCCTCTAAGCACACAGTAGGCTGTCAATGTTTCGTCTATCAATGAGACTTGGTCTTCAAGGGAAGTAGATACCACTGTCTTGAAGGCTTACTGTGTGCCTTCTGTTAGGCGCTTTACATGTGTTGTTTCAGTTTACCATCCCAAACCCCAAGAGGTAGTTACTACCTCCATTTTGCAGAGGAGGAAACTGGGCTCCAGAGAGATCAAGTGACTTGCTCAGGTCCCATTGGGCTGAGGTTTCAGCTCATGTCTAATCTGCCCCAGACAAAAGCAACATCCTGCTGTTGCCTGGAAATGGATCTTCATCACCCTTACCCCCATAGCAACTCAGATGAGAGGTGTCCTCTGCTCCTGGGCAGGAGCCCTTGGCCATGACCCCACCCCTGGGGCTTTCTGGAGCAACTCCTGGATGTTGCCCGAGGCCCCTGCTTGACCAATAATGTGTAATTGCCTTCCCATTTCTTTCTCTTTGGGAGGTGTTTGCAACAGAGGACAGAGGATATAAGAGGCTCTGGGAGCAGAGGTGTGGGGACTAATAGTTAGCAGAGGAGAGACATTATTCAGGAGCAACTGAGGATCACAGAGCAGACAATAAGGCAGAAGGATTGATCAAAAGAACACTGATGTGGGACGCAGGACCCAATCTCCCCTAAACTCTAAAGGCAACTTGCTGGCGGATCTTCATTAAGAAGATCCAGCTTAACCTCACTGTTTTCATCTGTAAAATGGGAGAGCTGTTGTATAAGATGAGTCTTAAATTTAAAATCAACTGATGATGTTGATGGTTCAGTCATTCAAATAAAGGCCAGGACCCATGTACATTTTTTTTTGTCCTTACTCAGGTGTGGGTGTCCAGGTAAGAAGCCGGTTCCTGGCCCACAATGGTGGCTTCATAAATATTTGTGGCATGATTGAGTTGCACAGGGAACCCCTGGGTTCCAAACTTGTAGCTCTACATGGGTGATAAAGGCTATTTAAACAAAGACTTACATCTGTTACACCCTTTCTGGTTTTCAAAGCCCCTTTGCAGACTTCATCTCTCTCAAAGTTTACAATGGCCCCGTGGGGTAGGTGTTAGCATCTCCTTTTACAACAGAGGAGCGAGGCTCAGAGAAGTTAGGCCACTCCGCCAAGGTCACACAGCCAGAATGTTCAATGCCAGGATGGCCCCAGGACTCCTGACCTCTTCCCTGCTCACCCTTCTCTCCCTTTCTCATGAACATATTGTCCTGGTAGAAGTGACAATAGAAATGTTTGAATCTCAGTTCTTTATCTGCTGGGTGACGTTAGGCAGGTCTCTCTGAGTTTCTTTCTCTCTGTGAATAATAGAGTTGTTTGGAGGTTTAAGTGAGCTGTTGCTCTAAAGACCGTATGACAGTGCCTGGCATACATTATCCCTTTCTTACCTAAAGATTAGGAGTCAAAAGCCCAGAGAGGCAAAGTAACTTGCCCAAAGCCACGCAGCTGGTGAACAAAGAAGCTAGGCATCTCCTCCCTGGGTTCTGCTTTCTGGAAAGTTAGGCTACAAGTACCAGCAGAAGCTGGACACTGGGCTCCTCCCAGCACAGCCACCCAGAACCTATCTCTGTTCCTGCAGAGGGTTGGGAGGAAGCGAGCACCATCCTTTTTTTTCCAGCAGCCAGCCAGCAGCATTCCTGGGGGTGGAGGAGGACCTTGGCAGGCGGGCCCTTGGACCTTGTACTGAAAACACTCAGAGAGGCTGGCCATGGCCTGTGGGTATCTTGTTGGAGGGAGAAAAAGAGAGAAGGGGAGGGGGATGCCTGAAACTAGTCCAGGCCTTGAAGGGTCAAGACCGCATGCTTCAACCCCCCAAGGACGGTCTTAGGATTTGCAAATTTATTTCTATGAAAATCACTGCGAAGATAAATAAATTCAATCACTCTCAGTTGTACTTTTAATGAACTGTCATGTTGGGGAAATGATTGCAAATTGCATATAAAAAGAGATTATTCAGAAAAAAAAATCAGGGAGGCAATGATTAAACATTGAAAATGCAGACTGCTTTGGAAAAGCTGGGTTATAAGGTCAAGATGCCTCCTGGAGAAAAGGTTGGCCCATTTAGTATCATCCAGCCATCCATTCGTGCATCAGGTTCACCTTGATTGAGCATCTGTTATGTGCCAGGACTGTGCTGAAAGCTCTCTGTGAGACTCTCCCAGCCACCCAGTGCCAGAGGTGTGGTTACCATCCCCACTTTAGAAATGCATCAGCTGAGGCTAGAGTGTTTAAGTGGCTGGACTGAGGTAGCACATTTAGGAAGTGGCCTCCAACTTCCCCTTAAGCCCTGATTTTGTGCCAAGCTCTGGAGACTCAGAGATGAATAAGGCAGGGCCCCACCCTTGAGAAGCTCGCAGTCTAATCAGCCATGTATACAAATAAAAGGGTAATGTGCAATTTAGACCGGATAGACCTGATGACTTCCGGACGTCCTTCCAGATGTCGTTCCGGACAAATGCACAGTGGCGGGGGCCGAGGCAGAGGCGGTTAGGGGTAATCAGGCAGGCAGGCAGAGTGGTTAGGGGCAATCAGGCAGGCAGGCAGAGGCAGTTAGGGGTGATCAGGCAGGCAGGCAGAGGCAGTTAGGGGTGATCAGGCAGGCAGGCAGAGGCAGTTAGGGGTGATCAGGCAGGCAGGCAGAGGGGTTAGGGGTGATCAGGCCGGCAGGCAGAGTGGTTAAGGGCTATCAGGCAGGCAGGCAGGTGAACGGTTAGGAGCCAGCAGTCCCGGATTGCGAGAGGGATGTCCCAGATTAGAGAGGGTGTAGGCCAGGCTGAGGGACCCCCCCCACCACCCCCTGTGCACAAATTTTGTGCACCGGGCCTCTAGTCTATAATAATAAAAGGGTAATATGGTAATTAGACCGGACGTCATTCCGGATGTCCTTCCTAACAAAGCCGGGGCCAGAGGGAAGCCATCCCAGGTCCCGGGTGCCTGCCAGTGGCTAGAGGAGGGAAGCAGCCTGGGTCCTGGGTGCTGGAGGGAAGCCAGTGCTGGCAGCTGGGGGAAGGAAGGCCTACTCTTGCACGAATTTTTGTGCATCGGGCCTCTAGTGAATTTATAAATTAGGAGCAAGAGATCATCCTTTCTAGTGATTTTAGATTCTTTTTTAAGCCAAGGACACTTTCTCCTTAAAATCACAAGTGAGACACCATCATACGAAACAGATAAAAAGGTAACCTGCGTCTGGCTAAAGCTGGAAGAGGGATTTCCCTCCTCTCCTGTGGCTGCCAGTGGATACCCTGGAGCAGGAACTGCCAGCCCAACTTGAAACCAACTGTCTCATTTACAGATGGGACCACAGAGGTCCAGAGAGGAAAGGGAATTGTCAAGATCACCAGGACTGGAATTCTGGCCTGTGGACTCCTGGTTTGGGGCTCTTTGCTCTGCATTAGTGCCCCTAGGATGTCAGTGTGTGGGTGCTCACTCCAATGACTGGGGCACAGCTCCTGGGCTGCCCAGCACTGGCCACACCCTGGTGAATTTGGGGCTTTCAGGCCAATTCTTCCAGGTGCCAGAGAAAATAGAGTCTAAGAGCCCCTTGGAGGAAAGGTGAGAATTTTCCAAAGAACCATTTCTACTAGACCCCCAAACACCAGTGGTGCGAGCAGAAAGGGCCATGGCCTGGGAGTCACCAGACCTCAGTCGGATGCCCAGCTCTCTGACCAGGACTAGGATCTAGTCTGTGTTCCTTCCTCAGTTTCCCCATCTCTAAAATGAGGTGGTTGGATTACAATGAACTGTCCAGAACGGGCAAATGGGGAGTCTAGAACATTCTGGGCCATGCCACTTCTGGGTCTGTGACAACCTAGGCTCCAATCAGTCAACATGGCTGTAACACCACCCCTGTCCCTCCTGAGACTTGCTGACCCTGTTCGTGCCCCCTCCCGTCTTCTCCCTTTCCCAGTCCCTCCTCTCCTCATCCCCTCTTCTCTCAGTTTCCTTTCTTGCTTTTATCAATGAATAGCAAAAAGGATCATAGAGGCCATTTGTCCAAGCAAGCTCTTGTACAGGTGAAGACACAGGCCAGAGAAGGAAGTGACTTCCCCAAGGTCACCTGTGAGAGGGAGGCCCGCTCTCGGCAGCAGGGATCACTTCTCCCGCCCAGAACTGAACTCTTGTGGCTGGTAACTTCTGACAAATAGGACTTTTGCCTGATACACTTAGAATCGTGTTTCCCAATCGTGGGATAGAAGAGTTCTTCAAGGAGATTTAGGGCCAGGCAGCCAGAGAGCTTCAGAACCCCACTGACCTCCCCAGGAGTCGGAGGTGGGGAGCCCCTTGCCAGTTCTCTTTCCATCCTTTTGATCACAATGTGGGAGTCCTGGTTTGTTGCTAATATATCTCTAACACCCTTCTAGCCCTCGCTAATCTCCCTTCTCAATAGAGAATGGGCTCCAGCTCAGCACCTTCCTTAAGCAGTATTATCTTGCGGGAATATATATTTTTTTAAATTGTGGTTAAATATACATTGTTAGAATTTAATAACACTTTTATTTTCATTGTATTTATTTTATGGTTGCCTTCTATTTATAGTAATGCGATTCTGGTTTTCCATTTATGGTAATGATATAGCGTTTCTTTGTAAAAACAAGCACATCGAAGTAAAACAATAACAAAGCAAGAGGTGATTTAAAGAAAGCTATTAAGCAAACAGTTCTAGCTGGTGTGCAGATATGGCCAGAATCTCCATGGTGGCAGGGGAATGGCTGGGGTCTGGGGGACTTGGACTTGGAACTGGAGCTAAATCTTCCCAGCGGGATGTCCGAGTGGTCCGGTGGGCCTGCTGGGTCCTCATCTCCTGCATTCTCTCCCCCCACCTTCCTCCTGCCTGCTTTTGACCAATCCCCCAGACCCTCAGAAACTCACTTCCTCCCTCCTTCCCTCCCTCCCTCCGACTTTATCTGGGCTCCACCTCCCGGGTCCCAGCACCCTCACTGTAGGCTCACGCTTTTTTCCTCTTTAAATTTATGTGCGCCTTGAGTCCAGAGAGGCCCACACAGATAGCCTCTTCCAACAGCATTCCATAAACGCAGGGCCTGTGGGGTTTCTCAGCTCAAGGGGTCAGCCTCTCTCTCAACCCTGTTTTGGCAGCTGAAAGCATGAGTGTGGAGCCTGAGGCCCTTTAGTGTTTTCCCTGTCCTTGTGTTACAGAACTTGAAGTATTAGAGATTCCCGCCCCCGCTTGGGGAAGTGTAGCTCATTCTGGGTCCCTTTAAAAATTGCGGATCCCATGTGTTTTTCCCCCCTTTTTTCTCCCAGCCACATCTCTACTCTATTAGCCCCTCCTCAGTTTACCCAGTGACTCCTTGAAATGGCTGAAAGGACCAGACATCCTGAAAGTCCTTAGAGCAGTGGTTTTCAACCTTCTGGCCCTTTAAATACAGTTCCTCAAGTTGTGACCCAACCATAAAATTATTTTCGTTGCTACTTCATAACTGTAATGTTGCTACTGTTATGAATCGTAATGTAAATATCTGATATGCAGGATGGTCTTAGGCGACCCCTGTGAAAGGGTCGTTTGACCGCCAAAGGGGTCGAGACCCACAGGTTGAGAACCGCTGCCTTATGAGGGATGTATCCTTTTCCTGGAATGTGGGCAAGCAAAGGCAGCAACTTCCTGCCCCTTGAAACTCTGCCCTGTGGCCTGATAGCACCAACATTCATATCCAAGACTGCAGTAGGTTCGACTCCTATCAGTCACTCACTCCTTAGTGAGAATCAGTTGACCACGGGGCCTCCTACAGAGCTTGTGTGCTTGAATGTGCAGGGCCAGCAAATATGGGCATGGGTGCTTCAGGGAGGGGATTAAAAAAAAAAAAAAGCTGCCCAGGGAAGAGGAGTGGAGGAGTGGACAACCTGAGCCCTTCTCCTCTGGGTTTCAGCAAACACTTTCACTTGCGCTGTCAGCTTTGATCTGCTGGCTTACCCATTTCGTCTGGGGCAAGTGGGTGGGTAGCCACTTTACAGAGGAGGTTCAGAGGTTCCATGTCTCCGTGAAGTCATGTGTCAGGGGCTGAGGAGGGGGCGTGAGGCTGTGGCAGCAGTACGGAGATGAAAAGACAAGTCCTGAGGTTGGAGACACAGATCTGGCCTCTTACAATCAAGTCTTTGCATCTGGTCTAGGGTCAGCCCCTCCCTGCTGCAACCCCTCCAGGAGCCTCTATTATCTGCCACAGCCTAATAGCAGCCCAGGATGGGGACCCCCTGGCTTTCAGCAGGTACTCCCAGGGCATCAGAAGCCTAGGAGCAGGTCCAGATGGAGGGGTCACTCCCCCCCACCCTGCAGTTGGATCACGGTGGGGCGACGTCAAGTTCTCTGGAATAAATAGTCCAGGTCTAGCGTGCCACTCTGCCCACTTCCACAACGGAAGTGGGTCCATAAGCAGAGAGGAGAGGCGCTCAGGGGGCGAAGGAAGAGGAGAAGGGCAGAAGTTGGCCCCAGGGCCCCCAGAGCAAGGCCTGGATGCTGGACTGAAGGCGGAGACCAAGGGAGGGAGGTAGTGAGGGGCAGCCTGCGGGAGGAGATGTGTGTTCCCTGCGGCCGCGGAGGCAGCAGTGGCTGCGCGACTGGAGACTGAAAGGGAGGAGGTTTGGGGAGGGGAGGGAGCGCGGGAGAGAGGGAGGGACGGAGTGGTGATTGGGGAGGTGGGGACGTAGGGCGGGCGCGCGAGTGCCTGCAGCTGCCGCCGGCATCTCGGGGGCTCCAGGCTGCGGGGCGGACGCAGCGTGGGGCGATCCGCACGAAGGATCCCCAGG
>NW_005871261.1:167087-275736 GCF_000147115.1 Myotis lucifugus | reverse complement strand
CCCAGCAAGTTGAGAGCGCGCCTATCTGCCCCAGGAAAGTTTCCCCCGCGGCCGCCGGCGGGAGTTGGCGCGGGGTCCGGCCGCTGCAGCTGGAAGGTAGGGGGCTCCACACCTTCTTATACTCAGTGCGCCCTGCCGCTGCGCCCTAGGACTTGGAGACTCCCCGCGCGCTCCCCGCGGGAGACAGTTGGGCATGGTGGGTGGGGTAGGGGTGCCATCAGGAGTATCCCAGGACGGTCCGGGGAAGCTCTGGAACCAAGTTTTACTTAAACCAGCATGCGGAGGAGGAAGGGGAGACGTGTTCGCCTCTAATTCCTGCTCCGAATCCGCCGAGGGCTGGGGCTTCCCCGCGGACAGGTGCAGCGCCAGTCGGCTCCGGGTGCTCTGGGTGGGTGAGTGGGGGCGCCGGGAGAATGGCGGAGGGTGGCAGGTGTGGTTACAAGGTTGGGGTCTCGGAGAGGGCTGCAACCCGAGGGAGGGCGCGCGCGCCACCCGACTCTGTAGCAGGGCAGGATTAGGGTCTAGGGATGAGAAGCGAAGATCCGGGCTAGGAGATCACTGGGCCCAGCAGGGCACTGAGAGCCTGCCGCCTTGGGGTCCCTGGCGGCGGGGCGAGGCCGGGGCGCCACCCTTTCCTTCGGGGGCCCCTGGATCCCCTACACGGTGTGTGCGGTTTGGGGAAGCAGAGATTCTGTGTGGCTCTCGGTGGGTCCGAAGCCCAGGTGTGTGCAGATTTAGGGGGTGTAGTGGGAGTCCACTTGGAGGGCTGGCGGGCTCTGGTGGGTTCACGCCGGCTTTGGGGCCCGGCTGGATGGAGCTGAGTTGGCTCCCGCCAGGGGGCGCACTTCCCCGGCCCTTTCACCCATAGGAAGGCCAGTGCTGGTTCCTTCCAGACAAATGTACTGAAATCCAGGACAGACAACCACAGACCCTCCAACACACCCGGGGCCCCGCCGGGAGGAGCACCCCTCCGCGCAGCCAGACTGGGGGAGAGGGTCGAGTGTGAGGCTGGGGTGCTTCATTTGTAACTGCACCGTGTGCTGGGAAGCTGGGCTGTCAGGGTGTATTGGTGAATAAAAAAGTCACCGCCAGGAAAACAAAAAAAGGAGAGAAACTGTACAGTAACAGCAAATCCGTGTGGAGAAAATGACTGGGAGAATTAACTTTTTGAGGTTTCTCTGGAGTCTGACCCCCCCAATCGCTGAATGCACCCCCCTTTCTGTGAAAGTTGGACCTTTGTTCCCTGGATCTGGCCAGGTCCCTACCTGCTATGCCTGGGTGAGGTCTCCTGGCATATCACATCCCCTCCTATCCACACTCTCTCTGGGCACAAATAAGCTGGGAGGCAAGGGTGGGGGTGATGGGGGACCCTTGTAATTTTCTCAGCAGTCAACAAGAGCCCCCGCCCCTCCCATCTGGGTCCATGGGCCACAGTCATCTGGTCATTTCACACTTATTGGTGGAGACCTGCTCTGTGTGCCCTGTCTGACCTCCGGGACCGTGTGTGTTGAGTCCCTGTGTCCCTGCCGACGCCTTGGGAAGCAAGGCAGCTGCTGGCATCGGTGAAGAGTGTCTACTCTGTCAGGTGTGGGGCTGTTGGACATTGAAGGGACACTGAAGGGACTGTCGCCTCATCATTCTCTCTAATTCCCTCTCTCCTCCCTCCTCCCTGCACCCCAAGTGAGTACAAATGAGCACATCAAAGACCGTGCGGTGGCCTCACAGCGGCCAGTGGAAGTTTTCATCTTTCTCTTGGCTAGAAACTGTGCACACTGGGCGGCCCCCCTCCTGGGTGTCCCCCGAGTCTCCTGCAGAGATGATGGAAGCGGGGAGGGTCCAGAAAGAGAGTTGAGGCTCTTGCTTGCCACGCAGCCCACCCATTGTTTTTTGCTGGATGCTACCAACCTGCTCTAGGACAGAGCTGCCACAAGGAAAGATCAGCATGATTTTTATTGTGATTAGAAGAGGAGGAGCAGAGACAGAGGAAAGGGTGGAGGAGCCGCTGTCCCTGGATGCGGCTTCAAGACATTCCATGGGGCCAGAAAACAAAAGGGTTGTTTGGTTTTGTTTTTAGTGACTTGTTTTTCTGAGGAGGGAAGCCTGCCCCATACAGCCAGCCCTGTCCTGTTCCACCCATTCTCCCCGCACTGCCCCCAAGCCCCCACGTGCCCTGAAGGGAAGAGGGAACTGAGACCCCGGGCTGCTGACTCGGAGATCTCTGATTCCGCCACTTTTCACGTCTTGGTCAGTCTGTGTCCTTGTCACCCCGTCCCCAAATACATTCAAATGCCTGACCCTTGGCGGTATCTTTATGCAACCCGTGGCTGAATGCCAGTGCACCCGTGAAAGTTCCAGGGCACCGTCTAGAACAGTGGTTCTCAACCTTCTGGCCCTTTAAATACAGTTCCTCATGTTGTGACCCAACCATAAAATTATTTTCGTTGCTACTTCGTAACTGTAATGTTGCTACTGTTATGAATCGTAATGTAAATATCTGATATGCAGGATGGTCTTAGGCGACCCCTGTGAAAGGGTCGTTCGACCGCCAAAGGGGTCTCGACCCACAGGTTGAGAACCGCTGTTCTAGAAGCAGAAGTTCATCTGGAGTTGGAGTTAGGGCACCTTGGATTGATCCAAAAAGTGCCCCCTCCCCAATAAAAAAATTCCACGTGAGCTTGGAAATAGCTCCTTGAGTTGCCCAATAAGGTTTTGATGGTGTGAGGGGTGGGCTGGAGGACAGGGTGCTGGGCAGGGACAGGTGCCCGGCAGTATCAAAGCAAGAGCTTGTGGCAGGGATTTGTGGGAGGGGGTCGAGAACGGAGCCCAGTCTTCTGGGTGATCAGTGTGGCTTTGGGTGAGTCACTTCCCCTCTTGGACATGCTTTCTCAGCCTGTCTTATCCCGCTGTGCCTCCCCCCCCCCCCCCCACACACACACAGCAAAGTGAGCCAGGCTCCTGGCCTCCACCAGTTTTCTGTACGGGGGTAATGTCAGTGCCTGCTGGGAACCCATATCTGTCCGCAGGCTGCTTTTCTCCTGAGGCCTGTCCAGCATTCACTCTCTCCCCTTCCCTGGGAGGAGCAAATGGTGGTGGCTGGGCCGCCCCTTGTAGGGACCCCTCTTTCCAGAGAGCTGCTCACTGGCCTATTTCATCAGCCGTTGAAAAGAAAATCAGGAACATTTGTTCAGACTCAGCTGGGACACTGCAAAGGGAGGGGCCTTGGAAACCAGCACTTTGCCAATCCCCCCCCACCCTCTGCTCCCCGGGAGCAGATGATGGGTTGAGCGGGTAGTTCTGCAACCTGATGCCATTGAGCAAACCTGCCAGCTTGGGCTCCTCCTGCCACACAGGCTGGCACCTTGGACCCGCATCAGCGCTCCGATCGAAGGAGGGGGAGCAGATAATGAAACGCTTATTAAAATAAGAGAGAGTGAGATGATGAGTCCCGGTGTTCTCAACGGGCCAAGCAGGCCTTTCATCTGGGCACTTCTCATAAGGTGCAACCCTTAGCCCTTGTCTGCACCCCTGACTGCTGCTGTAATTAGTGACTTAAACAACTTGGAGATGAGCAGAAGCGTGTTCACTGCTGTGTGCCTGTGTGTACCAGTAAGGACTAAGAGGCACCAGGAGGGAGTGGAATGGTCACTGGACCAGGAGTTCAGGAGATTTGTGTCCTCACCCTGATTCTGTTACAGATGGAGCTGTGTGACCTGGAGTGAGTCACCGCCCCTCTCTGTGCTCGTTTCTCTGCTTCTTTACAGGTAGCATTGCGTGGTGGTTAGGCTGCCTGGGTTGTTTGAATGCTGGCTCTCTCCTAGTTATTAGCTCTGCAACCCTCGGCTGTTCAATCTCTGATGCCTCAGCTTTTTTATGTGTAAAATGGGACTAATAATGCCTTATCAGATTGTTGTGAACAGCCAATGAGATGAAACATATAAAACACTTAGCACAGTGGCCGGAAGTGGCACATGCTCAGTAGATATTAACATTTTGTCATTGTTATCTTTATACAGTTACTGTGAAGTAGGAAGATCAACTTTGGTCCTTTCCAGCTCTGATCTTCTGGGGCACAGTGTGTGTGTATGTGTGTGTGTGTGTGTGTGTGTGAGAGAGAGAGAGAGCGAGAGAGCGTGTTTTGGGGATAGAAGACAAAGGTACATAGAATAAGCTGCTTTTTTGTTTTCTTTCTTTCCCTGCTTCATTGAGGACTCCTAAGTTAAAGTCTTGTGAGTATTCTCACGATAGCCCTATCCCCATGGCAGGAAGCCCAATGTGACGTCACTGAAAATATCCCGGTTTCTGGCACTTGAGGGATGATATTTCATCAGCTCCTATTGGCCCATCCTTTCTCTTCCACCCTTTGTTTCCCACCCTGAACCGGAGTACGAAGACCATGTGTGCAGATAATGAGTTTAAGCTGAGACACAGCCCCCAGATTCACCCAAATAAAAGGCCGTCCTCTGGAAGACACTTTCCACTTTAAAGTAAATAATCTGGCTCCTCTGCTGTGCTGCATTATGTCTGGCTGGCCCTGCTTCTCTCTGTGTCCTGCCCCTGGGTCTGTTGCAGAGATGGGAGCCGGGCCAGGTTTACAGGCTGAGATTCTGGGCTCTATCAGCCCTGCTGGCTGGGCCGGTCTCCCCGGGCTGTCCCTCTGCTTGGTCCCCTCCAGTAAGGCTGGTGCTCTGAGCCTCCCAGGGATGATCTTATGGTGGCTGACACTTGAAGAGTGCTCACCATAAGCCAGGAGCAGGAGAATGCTTTCTCTCACCTCAGCATTGGTTCAGATATTGTTCCCATTTTACAGAGTAGAACGTAAGGCTCAGAAAGATCAAGAGAGTAAGCAGTGGGACTGGGATGTGCTCCTAGGTTGATCTGATGCCCCATTCTGTGCTCTAAGCCACTATGTGATCTTTCCTCTTATACTAAAACCTCCTGTGAGCCCTTAAGCCCCAGGAAAGATATCCCTGAGATTCATCTAGGGCTCTAGGCTCTCTCTTCCTGCTTTTGATCATCTTCCGGGCTCAGAATGCCTTACAAGAGTCCCTCTTTTCATCCTGCATCCATTGCTCAGCCATTCTGGGGACAATAAGGGGTTGGAGGCGTTTTTTTTGTTTGTTTGTTTCTTTTTGCAAGTCTGTTTCAGAGGGGAATGATCTTATTAAGCAACAAAAGGTTGTCATTTAAAGAGGATGTGTGTTGGAGCCACAGATCTGCATTTGAATCTGGTTTCTGCCACTTAGTGGCTATATGGCTCTGGTTTCCTTATCTGTGAAGATCAGAATAATAGCAGCAATGATACTGTTAAGCCAAGAAACACTAGCTGCCACAGCACATGACCCAAAACTATCAGTGGCTTACACTGCAGGCTTGATTCTCCCTCCCATTGTCTGTCTAACATGGATCTCTGCTCCACATGGTTACTCAGGGACCCAGGCTGACAGCCATCTTTGTAATTGCACCTTCTAGATTCCGTGGCACCCACAGTTACTGCAGAAGGGGAGGAGAGACATGGAAAAGGCATACTTAACACTCAACTGCTTAGCCAGGAGGCGACACACATCACTTCAGCCCTAGTACATTGGTTAGAACTGTCACCTGGCCCCCAACCAGCTGCAAGGGAGGCTGAGAATGGAAGGATAGTGGCTATTTGCTGAGCACGAACTCCCTGCATTTACATTTCCTGAATAGAGGATTAATTGAGATGATGTGACACACTGAAAGCTTCTAGCATACACAGTCCTTAAAACATGGAAGCTTTTCCTGGGGCCAGTGTTGCTCAGTGGCTGAGCACCAACCTGTGAACCAGGAGGTCACGGTCAGGGCACATGCCTGGAATGTGGGCTCAGTCCCCAGTGGGGGGCATGCAGGATGCAGCATTGATGATTCTCATCATTGATGTTTCTATCTCTCTCTCCCTCTCCCTTCCTCTCTCTTAAATAAATAAAAAAATATACATATTTTTTTAAAAAGAAAACATGAAACCTTCCTTTTCCTAATAATCTCTGATGTATATTGCTCTTTATAGATTACAGACTGCTACATGGAAATGATCTTTATGTAAATGGGCAGATTATATAGTATTATATACACTGGAGGGAGGGGCTGCTCAGAGAGAGCAAGAGATGGCAAGTGAATGAATACAAAGCAAGGGTCCTTGACCTTCAGCCCATTGTTACCATGGCCTCCTTTGGCTTCCTGAAACTTACTGCTCAGAGGACTTCTTCCAGAGTCCTCCAGAACCTTCTTTTGCTCCCATCTTCACCGCCCCTACCCTGATGGTGTGGAGAAAGGGCCGGGGAGGGAAGGCTGCAGGAACTGTCTGGAAGATGGGATAGAAGTGTGTGTCATGAGGTGAGAGAATCATAGGTTTAATATGCATAGTGAGAGCCACAGGAATTCGGGCCTCACATATACTGCTTTGGGAACTGTTGTGCTTTCAAGCTTTGGGGGGGTCCCCTCCAATGACACACAAGGTCACCTGTGTTACCTGTCCATCCATGCAGCCCCATGGGACTGGGCAGGGAGGAGAGGGGTCCTGATAAGGCTCTCCAGCCCTGTTTTTCTGGGGACAGTAAGATGGCCAGACCTAGGTTTGAATCCTGACTCTTCTACGTAGCACTTGTTCATCCCTCTGAGCCTCAGTGTTCTCCTCTGCAAAATGGGAAGAATATGGGAAAGCTGTAAAGCTAGTCAAGTGCCTGGCACATAGTAGGTGTCAACATGTTTGCTTATTTCTCCTCTCCCTCCTGAGTAAGAAGGAAGACACACTTTGGCAAGGGACCAGTGCTGAGGGGAGGCCAGAAGCGGCCCAGCACACCCACCCCATGATGTTGGACGAAGAGGCTCTGGGCTCCCACCCCCGTGGCCTCGGGCTGAGCTCTCATGTTGAACTAATAAGGCTCCTATTTGAAATGGGAGAAGAATTTGGAGCTCTGGGCCTTGGATTTAGGCCCATCTTTTCATGTCTAATTACCACTGTGGGCACGAGGCCTGGGGGGGCTGCTGGGAACCCCCCTCCCGTACTGAAGCTTCGCTGGCTGGGACCGATTGCAATGCGCTCGCTGGCCAAGTGCGCCTCAGCCTCCTGGGGGTGCAGCTCCTGCCACCTGGTGCCTGACAGGTAGGGCTCCCTCCAGCAGGGTAGGCCCCGGGCGCTTATCTGCTGCGGGGTCTTAGCCCCCATGAGCATGAGGTGCATGGAGAGGTCTTTGGGAGGTGATGGTTCGAAGGTGACCCATTGCCCCCTGAGTACGGTGGACACTTGTCCCTGGAGGCACTGCAGAGGGTGACCTTCCACTGCAGCTGCCAAGACGCTGGGGAGGCACTGCTGACCCTGGCCGCTCTGAGAATCCCTGGCAGGTACGCAGGCCAGCGGGCCTGTGAGTCGGCCACCACGGGGTCCCTGAAACCTCAGCGTCTGTAATCCTCCTACCTGGAACTCCTGGGGCAGAGCTTAGAACAGTGATGGTGAACCTTTTGAGCTCGGCGTGTCAGCATTTTGAAAAACCCTAACTTAACTCTGGTGCCGTGTCACATATAGAAATTTTTTGATATTTGCAACCATAGTAAAACAAAGATTTATATTTTTGATATTTATTTTATATATTTAAAGGCCATTTAACAAAGAAAAATCAACCAAAAAAATGAGTTCGTGTGTCACCTCTGACACGCATGTCATAGGTTTGCCATCACTGGCTGAGAACAAGCCGGTAGCCCTTTGGACGAGGCGGTGTGTTGGTTTCGTAGAGCTGCTGTAACGAAGTGCCACACGCCGGGGGCTTCGCACAGCAGGCATTTATTCTCTCACAGTCTGGACGCTGGAAGTCCAAAACGAGGTGTTGGCAGGGCTCCAGGGGAGGGTCCTTCCTGCTCCTTCCCAGCTCCGGTGGCTGCTGGCAGTCCTTGGTGTTCCTTGGCTTGTGGGCACACCAGTCTGTTCCTCTGGCATCACATGGCGTTCCCCATGTCTGTCTTCCCTCTTACGGGGACACCGGTTATATTGGATTAGGGCCTAATGACCTCATCTTAACTTGAGTCCATCTGCAAAGACCCTGTTTCAAATAAGGTCACACTCACAGGTACCAGGGGTTAGGACTTCAACATATCTTTTTGGGGTTCACAATCCAACTCATTACAGGTGGGTGCTATTATTGCCCCATTTTACCACCAGGAAAGCCACCTCAAAGAGGTGAAGTAATTTGCCCAACTTAACCTGATGATGGGTATATTAATCTCTGTTCATTTCCTCTTTCTTATCCATAACGTAGGGATTTATACCCACCTCGTGGCTTAGCTATCAGCATCAAAGGAGGTAAGTGTCTGCATCCATGTGCCCTGCCCACAGCTGAGCATTTGTCCGATGCTGCCATCTGCTCCCCTCCCCCCTCCCGGCCTGGAAAGGTGCTAGGTGTTCAGTCTGGGCTCAGGAAACAGCAACGGATCTGAATTGTAACCAGTTGCAGGCAGAATGTTTTCTAGAAATAATGATTTGTAACGACTGCATGACAGGCACCATTTACATTCTTCCCACGTGTCTTTCTGAGTCGCCTGCCTTCGCCATCTCCTCTCAAGTTGAGAATTTCTGATTGAGACGAATCACTCTCGCTTGCTATTTGTCCTGGTTCACCTTTAGCACTGAAATCACCAGGACATTTGCAAGTTGGGCTTCTCTCTCCAGGGGCGGCATTTGGGCAACTCTGCCTAAGGCGGGGCTGAGGAGGGAAACAGACAGCTTCCAGCTCCAGAACCCAGCCCCAGGGGACCCAGGAGGGCTGGGGGCTCAGAGGTGAGGCTGGGGGTTCAGACATGCAGCCTCATCCCCACGCCGTGACAGTAGAGGAGACACCGTGCCATTGAGGAGGAGGAGGAGTGTGGCTTCTGAACATAACAGCCTGGGTTCAAATCTCGGGTCAGCCCCGTATCCTGAACTCTGACAGGGTACTTCTCTGTGCCACCATTTGACCTCATAGGGTTTTATGAAGGTAAAATAAGTGTAAAATGCATAGATGTTTCTCTTAGGATTGAACGTGGCACTTCAAAACTAGTCAATGAATGTTAGAATTATTCTAATTGTTTTATTTATTCTCTGTCTCCCTTCATGGGAGGAGGGCAGAGGCCTGTCTGTTTTGTTTCCATGGAACCTGCAGGATGTAGCTCCGTGCTGGGGTGGAACAGATGCTCAGTTCGTGTGTGCTGAATGAATGAGTGAATGAATGATTGAATTCTTAGTAATAGCTTCTCTGGGATCACATCCTTCCTTGCAGTTCGACTCACACACTGTGTCAGGGAAAACATCTGTTGTGTAACGTCTCTTCCTCTTGTCTGGCGATACCAGCAGAACCAACCCAGTGGGGCGTCCCAGGGCACCGTAAACACTCAGGGAAAGCATTAGGTCTGGGGGTGGGGGCAGCGCAGGCCTCCCCATGGAGTGAAGTACAAGTTGAAGCTTAGAGGATGAGGAGAAGCTGGGGAAGGGGAGCCTGGAAGGTTGTCACCACAGGAAGCAGGCTATGTGGAGGCCCAGTGGGAAGAGCCACATTCACAGTGTGGGGCTTTCCCACGACTTATGGGGGAACAGGAGGACACGGCCAGCAGAAACAGTGCCCCCCACTCTGGCACATGGAAGCGAGGCCGGTCCTTCCCCTGGGTTGCTACCTAACAGGTGGATCTCGCTCGAGGCAGCCAGAGCTATAAAATGCCAGCTGGATCAGAGGGTCCTCATTCAATTTGCAGATGGATGAACTCTCAGATTCCCACTGACCCCCACCGCCTTAAAAATAAAATTCGATTTACCGGAGTCCGACTCACACGCTGTCAGGGAAAACATCTGTTGTGTAATGTGAGCATGTTAGCCTCCTGGCTGGAAACCCTTCCGTGGATTCTCACTTGTGTTCAAAAGGCTTTCCCGAGGCCTCTGCCCACTCCCCATCCAAGCCTGCCTCCCTTGACTCCAGCCCACTTTGCTTCCTTCTCTTGTCCCCACCCGCCCAGGGCCACTCTGTGCTCTCCCCAACATTCCCTGCAGTGCTTTTGCCTCCCTCTTAAGCTACCTGACTCCTCCTCATCCTTTTGATCTCAGCCCCATGTATCACCTCTTCTGGGAAGTCCTCCTTGAATGCCCCCTCCTTAATGGGCAGTTGTTGATTATGTGTGTGATTATTTCATGTTCATGTCCGTCTCCCCCACTCTAGTGTGAGTCCCAGAGGCAGGGACCCCTGTCTGTCCTTGCTCGTCCATGGTCCCCAGGGACCTGGCAGGTGCTCCGGAGGTGCCCCCTCTGCAGCCCAGTCTCCTCCAGGTTGTTCTGGGTAATGGGCATGGCTAACATGTACTGGTCAGCAGTGTGCCAGGCGCTTACAAGTCTGATCTTAACCAGTAGAATGGCTTACAGTCCCAGCTCTGCCACTCATCAGCTCCACGGCCTCGGGCAAGTCACGCAGCCTCTCTGTGCCTCATGTTCTCATCCATAAGATGGGACCAAAAATAATATCTAATTTATTGAGTTGTGAGGATTACATAACTTAATTCATGTCAAGTTTATTTTCTCACAGCATTGGAGGCTGGAAGTGCATGATCAAGGTGCTAGCAGGTATGGTTTCTTCTAAGGTCTCTCTCCTTGGCTTGCAGAGGGCCGCCTTCTCGTGGTGTCCTCGCATGGTCTTTGTTCTGTTCATGTTCACCCCTGATGCCTCCTGGGTGTCTATGCCATCTCTTCTTATAAGGACACTGGTCAGATTCAATCAGGGCCCTTCCTAAAGCCTTATTTTAACTGAATTACATCTTCAGAGGCCCTACTTCTAAATAGTTCTATTTCGGAGGCACTGGGATGAGGGCTTTAATGTATGAATTTTGGGGGAAACACAATTCAGCCTGTAATGCCCTCTAATTTTTGCTATGACTATCCCTGTTTTATGGTTGAGGAAACTGAGGCACAGAGAGGTTAAGTCACTTGCCTAAGGCCACACAGCTGGTTACCAGAGTTATAGCAACGCAAACCCAGGTGGTCCGAACCCCGGAGCCCAGTGTCAAGCCCAGCCTGTTCCTTGGCTTGTGCCCGTGGGACACCAGGATCTTCCCATTGGGGCCAGTTTGTGTCTTAACAGCATGATTGGCGAGGAAGTCAGCATCCAGAGGTCTCAGAGGCCTCTCGGGGGCCCTTTTCTCCCTTCCAGCCCTGAATCCCTTGTTCATCGGCAGCTACCAAGCCTTTGAGGGAAAGGGGACCTCTTCCTTCACCGGGGCTGAGAGGGAGGCCTCGATGGGGAGGGAAGGAAGTGAGAGGGTGCCAGGGAGTGAGGGAGATGACTGGCTTCAGGGTTTTCTCCCTCTGCAGCGGTCATTTATTTTACTTTCCAGGTCTCAGGAGCTCTTGGGAAAGAATCGTGCTTTAGTGGTGAAAGGCTTAGGGAGAAAATAATCAGAAAATATGGACATAGAACAGAAGCATATACAATGGAAACTAACTCTCAGTCTTAACGCAGTCTCCTCGCCCAGAGACAGCCAGCTTCCTGTCTCTCGAATTGTCCTCTGGGTCACCGGGCACATCTGTGTGTGCAGCACCTTCATCTTACAGCTGCTGATGCTCCACCCTCTGCTCTGCCTCCCGCACGTTTTCCCTTGTTCTGCGTTCGCACATCCACGTCTGCCTTGTTTTCGTTGGTTATCTCCAAGAGCAGACTGTGAGCAAGGATTTGGACGCAAATAGTTGAAATATGAGGTTGGTCCCAGAGAGCTGAGTGGGCAGGGAGGGGAGGAAAGCCAATCAACGGTGCACTAATGAGCTGCCTACCTCTGTGGGCAACTGGGGTTCCTTCCCTCCCATGGGGGACCCTCCCAGTGATTGTGTGGCGCTCACCTGAGAGCCATTCCAGTGAGTGGTCACCAGCTTCCATCTCCCATGAGCCGAGGGCTGCTCCTGGGACATCGGCACCGGATACTTCCAGCCTGACTTCAGGCCAGTAGACGGAAGGGGGCTTGAATGCGGCTCCCAGAGTGAACGCATGTTTCCTGAGGCTATGGGGGGCCTCCAGGGTGGACCTTGGGGTGTGGGAGAGTACAGCTCACGTATCTTGAACGCAACGCATCCTTTTGTGAGGGGTGCCTGGTGTTCCTGCGTGGAGAACTATGATGCTTTGCCGGATTCCCTAGTGATGGACCAGAAGGCCTTTCTTGCACACACCTCTTTCCTGATGCTCCACAATCTGGGAGACCACCTGTGTGGACTGGCTTCCTGGGTCAATGGCCATCTCCTCTCTCCCAGTTGCTTGGCCCTGTCCAGCCTCTTTCTGCTCCTGTTCATCCCTGCTTGGTGCTCACATATGTCACTTTGACCCTTTCATCTCGTGGGACCCAGGTGCCTGGGCCAGGTGGGGTGTGCGAAAGGACCCTGGGACCCTTTGCGGAGAACTTGGGGGCAGGAGGCCAGAGGTCACAACAGAGGGTGATTCCCACCTTCCTCCTGGCCGTCTGTTGGCAGATCAAAGGGCTTTCTGTTGTTGTTTTATTTTCCTTTGCAGTGGCTTCTTGCTGAGGAAGCAGGCTGTGGAGCCAAGGCAAACAGAGACCTCTGAGGCTGCTGCCTGCTTGTTGTGCAAGGCTGAGCAAGCTGGAGGACGGGCCATGGTGCTGGAGGGGCTAGAGCTGGGGCCACAGGTGGGAGCTTCCCTCCTCTGAGCCCAGAGACCCGATGGGGACCCTGGGGGCCAATCTCAGAGCCTGGTGGATTCCATGAGGCCTGGGAATGTGGTAAAACCATGAAATTGGGAGGCTGAGGCTGGGGGGTGCCAAGACAGTTGGATCGCAGCCTAGATCCATCATCCCATGAATTGCTGTCCCCATTGTTCCTCAGCTGGTGAGATTGGGAGAACACTGGACTGGGAGTCCAGAAAGTCAGAGTTTAGAGCCTAGTTCTTCTTTGGCTCGAACTAGCTCTTGTTTCTGCTGTGGACTTTTGACACCTCGTCTGCACACTGGGGAGTGGAGGCTGCTTGCTCTTTGGGTCTCCTTCTGCCTCTAGAGTTGCCCGTAGGAATCCTGACCAGGGACTGTGACCAGAAAGCTTTGAATTCCCCCAGAGAAGAGTGCTTAGGACGCTTAGGAAGCCCAGGCAGGGCCCTTGAGGGAAGTGGGGGTGTTGTTTAAATAAATGAAGAGCCAAGGAGGAAAATCCATCAGCATTATTTTCAATAGCTGGGATGATATGCATAACATTTCCTCCCTTTCATTTGATGTTTCCTTCTCCAAGTAGTTTGAAGAAAGAAAGTGTCTGAGGATTTGCCACACAATGAGCTCAAATAAAAATATCCTCTTTAAAAAGTGGTTGCTATGTAATTGAATTTAAATAACGGGCAATTTTTGTTTCTAAGTAGCCCAACCAGTATTCGAGCACGATTCTAACTATTGAGAGGTTCGTGTTTGTTGTGTGAGAGTGTAAAGAATCAACGGTCTCACTGATCGTCTTTTTGGCAAAACAATGATAATAGTGTATTGAGTAAAGTTCATGTGTGTCTGCTGGTGAGAAATGTCTGGGATTGAAATTAAATGCTCTTCTAGAAGAAAGCCATTTCAAGGCATTTGTGGAGTCCGTGGCATTTGAACTGAATGTGAGAATTCTGGTTTCTGAGTCCCACAGATCTGAGTTCAGATTCTGATTCTCCCCCTTACTAGCTGCGTGACATTGGCAGTTTTTAAAATCCAAACTCAGCCTCAGTTTCCCCATCTGGAAAAAAGGGACAGCAAAGGCTGGCTCAGCTATTTAGCCTGGTGCCGGGTGTGGAATGACCTACCTCGTTGGCTCTCTTCCCTTCCCTTTCTTTCCAGAAGCAGAGAGTTTTTTCATGGTTGTGCTAGACCCATAGACACTACCTCATCTGATGCCCAACAATCCGACTGGGGTGAGATTTTTTAAAACAAATTTATATTGTTATTATTTTTATTGATTTTAGAGAGAGGGAGAGGAGAGAGAGAGAAAGAGAGAGAGAGAGATGGAGAGATGTGAGAGAAACATTGATCGGTTGCCTCCCACACGTGCTCCAACCAGGAACTGAACCCGGAACCTGGGTATGTGCCTTGACCGGGAATCAAGCCTACTACCTTCTAGCGTATGGGATGATACTCCAGCCAACCGAGCCACCCAGCCAGGGCTGGGGTGAGATTTTTGATCCCCATTCTATGGAGGCAAGAGCTTTGCGGATGAGTGATGGGTGAATTAGAAGGAGCAAAGGTCTCCTGGTCATGCTGGGCTTCAGCCCCGACTCTGCCTAAACTTACTAACGTGGTGACTTTGGATGAGGTATTCAGTCTCTCTGAGCCTCAGTTTACCCATCTGTAAGATGAGAAGAGTAGCACCCACCTCAAAGGGGTTAGGACAGGACTATTAGAAAGTGCACAGCATGCCTGGTGCTGTCCCCGCCTGCCCATTGGGAGGGGAGACTCGATGGTTACTGAGATGTGGCTCCCTTTGCTGATGTTGGGGTGGGAGACGGGAGCTCTCTGGGGTCCCGGCATTCCTCTGGCCAGTCGAGGCCAGGCGCCAGGTGGGGTGGTGACTCCCGCACAGGTGGGCATCTGCCTTGCCTTGTGGGGCAGCTGACAAGGAACCGGCAGGGAACATGCTGTCTTCACTCCCCACTCCCGGGTCCCTTCCTTCTCCCTTCTGCTCACAGTCAGGTCAGCCCTGTCCCCAGGGCTGGTTCTCAGGCACGTGGGGCTTCCACGGAAGCTTGCAGACTGGACCTTTGCTGCCTACCAGGCTTCCTTATCCAAGAAACCACGTGGGTGTGGGGACCAAGTACCTTCCCCTCTGCAGCCTCAGTAGCTTCTCTGGAAAGTGGGCATTAATCACACCTGGCCCATCACAGCTGCTCAAGAATCCTAAATATGACTGTGAATATTCCTGTTGCTCTTGTCATTGGTTCTGAGAAGCATCTAGGGGGCCGTTTGGGGTTGACTTTGGTGTAAAGGATGTGGTTTGAAATGGCCTCTTTGTCTTTAGAACAAGCTGTTTTGATTTATTCAACTGTGGGAATTTGAAAATGGCCCAAATGTTTTTCCTCCTCTTGTTTTCTCTCTCTTTAGCCTATGGATTCCCTCTCACTCACTCCCACTCACATCCCTCTTGCTCACTCGTCCACCCTCACACTTGTTCACACCCATCTTCTCACTCAGATAAGTGCAGGTGGAACGTCAAATGACTCCAATGCTTCTCTTCAGCCTCAGAGGTTCATAATCTCATACGTACACGCTCTCAGACGTGCTTGCAAACTCACACTCAAACTCTCCTCCCTCTTTCCACCCTCCCCCCACCCTATCCCACCCCCACCCCAGCAGAGCCTGAGGTCAGGAGACCTGGTTCTCACTCTGTCTCTGTCACCGACCATGGCTGTGTGACACGGGCCAAATCACTCAACCTCTCTGGGCCTCAGTTTCCTCCCTCCCAACAGAGGCGAAGCTATCAGTTTACATTTAGAGAGATGATGACTTTCTTCCGCAGGATCTCAGGTGCTCAAGCTCAGGTCCTTTCTGCATCTTAAATTCCCTGACTCTGCAAATGGGTGGGTTCAACCTCATTAGGCAGACGGTGTGCCGACCTGAAATTACTTTTCTAGCCTTTTCCTGGTATGAAGAGACATCGTTTTATTTTGAGCTAGAAATTAACATGAGGTTAGGAGAAAACAGAAAGTTCAAGAGGACGATTCGCTCTTGACTTGAGGACGTCAGTGTCAGTTGGTCTCATTCGTCTGTCCTTCCCACCGAGGTCCAGGCGGAGGCGGCTAGGGAAACGGGTGGTGGTCCATTTGCCACGGCCAGGTGGGGGAGAGGGGCGGTTCCACCAGCAGGATCCGTTTCATTTTGTGTCCCTCTCACGCTGCCCCAGGTCAGAGAGGGTAGATGTTAGTGAGAACACACCTGGGGACACTACAGGTAAGTGCAGCTGCCATTCCCATTTTAGGGCTGGCGAACTGGAACACGATGGGGCCGAGTGTGTCACACAGCGTTATCTGTGGCAGAGCTGGGGCCGCTGCTGGGTGGTGGCCTGCACGTGAGCTCAGCTTCTGACCACCAACTCATGCTGCCCGTCCTGAGGGGCATGTCCTGAGGGGCGCAGTGATGCCGAGGTGGAGTGGAAAGAACAGATTTCAAGATGGGATCTGAGTTTTAACCCTGCTCTGCAACAAACTCATGATGAACCTTGGGCGCATCTATTACCCTCTCTGGGCCTCAGTCACCCACTGTAAGATGCAGGCGAGGGACCAGCGATCCCCAAGTTCCCTTCCAGCGTGGTCTTCTGGGGTGTTCGATTTTAGACAGCGATTGAATCAGGCTGCTGGGGTTAAATCCTGGCTGAGGAGCCGCGTGGCCTTGGGCAGGTTACCCCAGTTCTGTGGTGCTGAGGTTCTCCATCTGCAAAGTGAAGTGAAGATGGACACCTATTGCCCAGAGGACTGAGAGGTAAAAATCCCGGGACAATGTACGTGCTCCCCGGCCTGCCAGCTCTTACTGTGGCTTTGTGATCTGTCTGGGAAGACCCTTTTGCTAGGGAGGGGCGCTCGCAACCTGGCATGGAACGCCCTGCCCCAGAGTGAGTGACCTTGTACATGAGTCACCATGAGGCCTTTGGGTGAAAACCATTCGGCCGCCAGAATGCCTTGGGTTTCTTAACCAAGGTACCACCTTGGGCATTCCAAAGACTAACGTGAAAAGGTCCTGGGATGATTTAGTTCAGTGGCATCCAACTTACTTGCAGCCATAGAAGTCAAAGAAAGTTCAACCTGCAGCAGCCAATAGGAAACACAATGGAACTGCTGGGAGCAGGATGGGGGCTGCTCCTCCCACCTCCCCTCCACTTTGGTATCTCACAGGGAACCCATTTTGAGCATCCCACAAGGTGCTAGTTATGAAACAGGTTCCTAAAGGGACAGTAACTCACCCAGAAATCAGAAGCAGGCCCGTTTGCTAGAATCATTGTCACTAGAAGGATCATTTTCCGTTTTTATAAGAGGGCCCTCCTGTGCTGCTTTTGGCCATTGGTCTTAATTAATCACCTAGAGACGTGGCTCTCAATATTGACACTCAGTGGCTGACATTTCTGAGTTTTCTCTCCTGCCTCCTCACAGCCATAGACAAAGGCTCGCTGGGTATTTATTGTTCAATCAAGAAAAATGGGGCTTTTTATTAGGAAGCTTTTGAAACACAACATTTACCCAAGTAATCCTACCTGAGTCTGAAGGTGTTTGGAGACCTAGGAAAATGTATTTGACCAAAAGAAATCAATAGATTTGTGCCCAGGATGAACCCACCGATGGGGTGGTTTGTAGGGGCTCTCAAGAGCCCGATGTAAATGAAGCCTCTCTCCCCACTCCCCACACTCCCCCTCTTCCAGCTCCCCCCCCATTTAGTTTTCTAGATGACACGGTATTCCTCCCTCAAAACCCAATTTCCGCACAGATTTAGCCCGCAGTGACCTGCCACATGAAGAGCTTTAGTGAGAATCAATAGGCGTGGGTCCCTGGTGAGGGCTCCACGCCTGGTGCATATAAAATACGCTCGCTGCTTGTAAAAAGCGAGACTGATGCTGGCAAAACATCTGGGCATCCTAGCACCGTGGGTCCTCCTGCCCACTTTAAAGGCACGGTGCCCCGTCCCAGAGAGACTTGCTGACTTGCTCAAGGTCACACAGTGATTTAGAGGCAGAGCCCTTGGCCTCTAGGGTTCCTAGGCTGCGGCCCTTTCCAACATACAGAACCCGTCTGTGCTGAAGCCAGTCTGCCCTTTGCTTTCTGATCGAGGTGTGAACCAGCTCCGTCTGTAGTGCCTGGGCGGGCAAAGGGAGAGATGGAGGGAGCTATGGAGTCGAAGCTGGCTTTAGGGTGCATGAAGGTTTAGCTACCAGAGCAGGTGGAGAGGTGTCCTGAGACATGTGCGCAGCACCTATTGTGCCTCCATCCCAGTGTGATGGGAGCTTTAAGAATGGAGAAGACCTGGTCCCTACCTGCACGTGTGGGAGTGACACATGCGAATTCAATTCAAGGCCAGCGAGGCCTGTGCCTGGCTTCCCAGCACGCTGTGTGCTCCGGGAGCGTGTGGGAACACAGCCTTCTCCAAGCCTGACCCTGGCAGCCCCGCAGATGTGTTTATTTCTTCCATTTCCACGTGGGAGGCCGGTGTCTGGCTGTGTGGTTAAGCGGGAAGCCTCTGGGCAGTGCTGCCTGGGCTTCAGATCCCTTCTGACCGCTCAGACCTATGATCTGAGGCCAACTCCTTGTGCTTCTGTTTCTGCATCTGGAGAATGGGGAGAGTGATAGCACCTTTCACATGGGGTGGTGGCGAGACCTTAAATGGGATCATCCACACAAAGTGCTTAGCTCCCCGTCCGCAGATGGGATTTGCAAGCAGTTTGCATTAGCCATTAATTTGGGGAATTTTAGATGGGGGTGTTTCTCTATTTAAAAAATAATATTTATCACTTTTTTCCCTGATTATAAAAGTCACATGTGTATATATGCCAACTACCTAAAGATAACAATTTGCTGTATTTCTTTCCCCCTGGGCATTGTGTGTGTGTGTGTGTGTGTGTGTGTGTGTGTGTGTGTGGTGATTGGGCATGTGTTGGCAAAGTATAATTTTCAAAAAATTGTAAATTCTATAAAATCTCATATAAATGTAAAATGAACAAGGGTCGGAGATTGATTGAGCTCATTAATGTGGGAGCCAGCAGGAGGGTAAAGCTGGTTCTCCGGAGAATTAGAGACGCTGGTTATATAGGCACTGGAGAAAGAATGCTGGAATAGGTGGCTGGACGGGATACAAAGCTGGTTACTGCCCTACAGGGCAATGCAATCTTAACCTTTGGGGTTATCTTTTCTACGAGACCTACAAATCCACATGTAACTTCACCAGAGTTAAAGTTTACATTCCTCCAGAATCCCCTGGATAATTCAGTAGTCCTTGGGGGGCCTGCTACTCAGTGTTCCAACATGATGTCGCAAAGACAGTCCTCTCCTGGCCTTATTTCCAGGTTTGGATCATTTTCCTCAACACCATCTATATGCTCTTGCTGAGCATACGCTACGAAGCCCTGAGCGCCTCCCCTTCAACACTTAATATTGCATCACATAAATTTTTCAAAAGCAAGTTTTGAAGCAGGACCAGAATTCCCCAAAGGGTGTAAACCCAGCTTGATTGAGGTCCCCCTCCTCCCTGGGGGTCCCCGGGCAGCCACACTTGCTTCTGTCACCACCATGTTTTTTTTTTTTTTGTAACCGTCAGTTTCCCTGTCTCTCTGTCTAGACTGAGTTTCTTGAAATCAGGGATTTGTTGGGCTGAACTGTCCTCAGATCCTTCTCTCCCAAGCACCTAATACCAGCCCAGAGCAATTCGTTTTGGAGATGCTTGCTGAGCGAGTGACCATGGGTGTTAGGAAAAATGGCCTGTGTCAGTTACTATAGGTGAACCTTGCTGATAGGAGCCAGCAGGCTCCTCTCTGGACCCAACAGAAGGCTGTGTCCCTCTGTTGAGTTAAAGACACTCCCAACCCCCACCCAGTGTCACAACCTTTTCATGCCCCTGTCTCCGGTTCTGCCCTTTAATTGTGTTTGGAGGGCTCTACTTGTACGCTCAACATAGGAAACCCATCTGTCTCTTCTCTGTAGGACTCTTAAGACTGAGCTCTCGGAGTTCCTGACTTTCTTTCTTAATCAAGGTCTTAAAGGGGTAAAAACTTCTTGGCCTTCAAGCTGGGAAGGGAGAAGTGTAGCTGGGAGGATTAATCTCTTCACTATGAATTTTAAAGCTCTCTTGTTCCACGTGTTGGGAAAACCCATCAAAATGCTAATTCTGCTGCGGTCCAACCTCCTGCAGACCCCTTTTTGCATTAGAATGTATTTAAGGGAGCCAGGAGGAATTACTAAGAATTGGGGTGTGGTTTTCCCCACCCCACCACCTTCCTGTGGGTTGTAAAGTCTGAGTTAACAGCCCCAGGTTGAGGAGGAGGAAGGCCGCGGTAGGCCATGGGGTTGGCCGCTTCCCTCAGCTCAGGTTATGAGTTCTCAGCTTTCGGCTTCCTTGCGAGCTGCAGGGTAGCCAGTTTGGAAACATCTCTATTACTGTCATGTGGCTTTTTCATACAGTCGTGTGTCACTTAACGACAGGGATATGTTCTGAGAAACGCGTTGGTAGGCGATTTTGTCATTGTGTGAACATCATAAAGCGCACTTACACACACCTCGGTGGCCTAGCCTGCTTCACACCCAGGCTACCAGCCTGTTCAGCATGGTCCGGTACTGAATATTGTAGCCACTTATAACACAGTGGTAAGTATTTGTGTATCTAAACATAGACGAGGGACAGTCAAAATACAATATAAAAGGTAGATGCTGCCCCTGTATAGGACACTTTGAATGAAGCTTGCGGGACTGAATTGCTCTGGGTGAGTGAGTGGTGAGTGAATGTGAAGGCCAGGACATTCCTGTACACGGCTGTAGACATTACCAGCACAGAACCCTGAGGCAACAGTACATTTATAAAGTGACACGAGATTAAATCAAGCACAAGAGAAAACGATGCAACCAAGAGATGTGGTAAATAAACACAGGAGGAACGAGGCTGCTGCCAGCGTGACAAGGCATCGTTTTTACAGCAAACTCTGTTCTTAATAAGCAGGAAGAGGGCACTCTAAAATGACAATACAAAGGATAGCAAACACGTGAACCAGTAACATAGTCGTCGGTTACCATTATCAAGTGTTACGTCCTGTACATAAGCGTGTGCGCGATACTTGCGTACGACTGGCAGCGCAGTAGGTTAGTTACACCAGCAGCGCCACGAACACGTGAGGAATGAGTTACGCTGCGACTTTAGGACAACATACAGCACCTGGGACGTGACTAGCGGACAGTATGATGGCTGCTGTGACCTCACTGGGCGATAGGAGTTTTTCGGCTTCATTATAATCTTATGGGACCAACACTGTATATATAAGGCCCGTTGTTGACCGATACCGTTAGGCGGCGCGTAACCATACTGCTGTTCTCAGAGGTGGAGGTCCCTGTACATGTAAGACTGCACAGTGGATCCGCGTTGAGCTCAAGAGCTGGAACGTGTGGAGGCAGAATTAGGACCAAAGCCAAGTTCAGCATGAAGACCGTCTCTGCCTTTCCTGAACCAAGCACTGCAAGCACCGGTTATTCTCGTGCCTTTGAACCCCCGGGTATCTTTGTGCAGACAGCCCAGTGGCCTGAGAACCTCTCAGATGCGTCCTTGGGAGGAGGGACCTATGGGTGGCCTCGTGCAGGCTGGACACAGGTGAGGTGGCTCTGGGCACTTCGGCTGAAAACCAAGTTGCGGGTTCTGGTCCTCAGCCTGATTCAGCTCTGTGATAGCAGGCGCACTGCTTGGCCTCTTTGAGCCTCAGGTCCCTCCTTCGCTGGAGAGGACACAGGCCACGTGGTAGAAGAGTTATGTCTTCGTGTTTTTCGTGTGTTTTCTCAGTCAGATGACACTGTGGAGTAGGGGCGGGCAGGCCAGGTTCCACCTTCAGGGACAGGTCCCTTAACATCAGGCTTCTAGGTCTGCCGCAGCACCCCCTCTTTGCGAGAGGGAGGGAGCCTTACTTGTGGATAGAATCATTTGTGTTTTCTGTTTTCCCTTTTCCACCAATAGGGCACCCAAGTTTAATTACATAAAAATGCCGCTGCTCACTTTCCTCATCTGCAGAATGGGAAGAGCGATGATACCCCCGGCAGATGAATGTTATCTACAAGTGTGGGAGGCAGAAGATAAGTGTAAAATGAACCCCAGCAGATGGATGCAATGGGTAGCCATTGTTCTCACCTCCTGCTAACAGGAAAGCACTTCCAGACAGGGCAGGATAAGAGCAAGTGCAGGGCAGTGCCCTCAGGGGACAGGGGGTCCCAGGCTCCCAGAGGATACACATTGCCCTTCCTGTTCCGCTGAGCATCCTGGTGGTGTCTGCTCACACGGGCACTCCTGGGGAGAGCAGGAGAGACCCTGGCTGGCATGTGCTGCTTGCAGCGAAGCCCAGACCTGATGGGAGGTGGGGTAGAGGGGAGATGATTATTAATGACAGTTGCATTAAGAATAAACCGCTTCACTTGTTAACTTACACTGGTACTTCCACCCTCCCTAGGCCAAGAGCTAATGGACTCAGGTTGGGAGTTCCTTGCCCACTGGGACCCTTGCTAGCAGTGCCAACGCCCACTGTGCGCTGCCCAATTAAATGTAGGAAGTGGCTCTCCCTTTATGGAGCAAAAATAAATCCCAATGTTTCTGAGAATGTCATGGCTCCCCCTCAGCCCCACAGTGACCCAGGGGCACAATTAGCAGGCCGATTCAGGGACTCATTATGGGAACAGGGTGAGCGGGGCTGAGTGAGTGGGCGGGGCAGGCACTCTCCCAGGGAGACAAGTGCAGGTGGAGAGAAGATGCAGAGGCCGGATGCGGCTTCATTAGGGGCTGCCCGGGGAATAGCTGAGATGCAGGACCCAGCAGGAACTCCCCCTGAACTCGCCTTGGCTCCTCTCCCTCTCCCCCAATCCCACACCAACCCCCTGCGTTGCTAATTTAAAACAAAGCAATATAGAGCCCCAGCCTCAGCTTCGCTTCGGAGCCTTAAACTGCAGAGATTTTATCTGTCAGTAAGCCCTGCATCAGCTGGCAGTGGCTCAGCCTGGATCCTGGGGCTTGGCGTTGGTGTGGGGACAAAGGAACCAGAGCTGAGCCACCTCCAGGGTCTCGCTGAGGACACTACCCCTTGTTGGGGCACAGCAACAAGAGTCCTTGTGGTCACCGGGCTCAGAAGGATAGCAATTCCACCTAGGATCCAGGAAGAGATATAGAGGGGTTCCACCTAGGAGCCAGGAAGAGATATAGAGGGGCTGAAGGCGAGAGAGAGGGAGAGAGGGAGGAAGGGAGGGAGGGAGGGAGGGAGAGAGAGAGAGAGAGAGGCTATAGAGGAGCTAGCTGGGAAAAGCCTCATCACTGGGCTCATCACCTCCCTTCATCCTTTCCTTGCTGCCTCTTCCAGGAAACCTTCCCAGCTCTCCTCTGAAATCCTACTGACTTGGAATCTAGGATATAAAAAGCTTGTAAAATAGTGGTTTTCAATATTATCTGGAAACTTAAAAAATAAAATATCAGGAAGTCCAGTTGCTGTGAATTAAGTGTTAGCATATGTCTAGGGTGTAGAACCCATCTGTTTTTTGTGTCGACCCCTGAGGGATGGAGGGGGGAGGGAAGGATCTGAGAAGTATAGCTTGGAACCACTGGTCATGGCTACTACCTTTTTTACAGTAAGTAGCAAGCAGATTCTCTTTTACACAATTCCTGCTTCCTCTGTTTATGGACTGCTTATTTTGTGCCAGGTACCTAGGGAACCACTTACAATCTGTTAGCTCATCTAATCCCCAGCTCAGGCCCACCAGGTGGGACTGTGACTGTCCACATTCTGCAGAGGAGTTCGGTTTGACGGTGGGGTCTGTGTGTATTGTGAGGCCCTGAAGGTGGGCCTGGAAAGGTGGGAAACCAGGGGTAAGATGATAAAAGTCCCCGTGTGCAGGCAACAGGAGACCAGGGGACCCACGGGAGCAGGAGGGAGATGCGGTGCTCCACATTGATGGGCCCAGTCCTATAGCCAAGGAGGAGGGAGCCTGTTTGCAGCAAGCGGACAGGCAGTGGTGAGGCTGATCCAGGCAGAAGGGGCAGGGGCGGTGGGGATGGAGAGTCAGGGATGATTTGAGAGACATGGGTGGAAGAGGAACAAATGTTGGCGAAAATTGAGAAGAGTCTTCAATGTGGGTGTCAGTTATGCAGGGCCCCCTGTTTTTGAAAATTCACAGAGTTTGCACTGCTGGGTATGTGTTCTATTTTAATTTAAAAATAGAGTAGGAACCATCAGAGTGAAAGTAGAGTAGGAAACATCATTAAAGTCTCTCCTCTGGGCGTCATCCAGGACACCAAAGTGGCTCTCAGAATTTGCCTTATAACCCGAGAGCTGTTTTTCCTCACACAGTGCACGTTTGCTTTGTTTGGAAGCAGAGGAGGAAAAAGATCTGAGCTTTGAGTGGAACTTTGCAAAATGGGGGGACTTGGCTACTAGTCCTCACATTTACTGCCATTGACTAGGTTCTTGCAATATTTCATGGAGGCTAAGGCACGCTTTGTTTTTTAATATTGTAATGTCTCTGAAACCAGGATGCATCATATAAAAAGTGACATGCCATAATTAATTAGCTGACTGTGTTTTCTTTCTTAGAAACCCATAGAATATAACCCAGAGTCTTGTATTCAAGGAATAGGATAGTGCATGGCAGGCCCTCTTGTGTACACATTCGTCATGCAATCCTCACAACATCTTACGAGTTATCGGCTGTTGTGAGCCCTTTTTCCCAGATGAGGAGTGGAGGTGTGGAGTCAGAAAGTCCTTGCTCGAGGTCACAGAACTGGTTAGGGCTGGACTGGGCATTTCAGCCTGTGCCACCTCACATCTGTGGGATCTTAGTACAAAGCAAGACCGAGTCTGTGACCTGGAGGGTGGTGGCCCTTCCTTCCCACAGCCCAGGACAGCCAGGCCGACAGCCAACACCGTCACCCGGCTCACCGTCATGCGATGCGGCCTCTTGTCACCCGGCACCAGTCTCCCCTCTTGGCCTTAAACCCTGGGATTCTTTTCTCCCTCCCAGGAGGGCTCCGGGTCCAACATCTGCAGTGACCTCCCTCCTCCACGGAGAGGAGGGGGCTGAAATGAGATCTCAGGGAAAAGGGGGAAGACATTCCGAGCCCAGCTGGTTTCCCTCACACAATGAAGATCTGCTTAAATGGGAATTAGGATTAGTGCTGGGATTTGCCTCTCCGGGCAGAATGGTAATAAACTAATCTCCTCTCCGGCTGCAAGAAAGCAGAATTCCTGTGAAGACGGGAGACAGCTTCAGGCTCGGGAGCGCAAGAGCTGGGAAGTAATGCGGTTATTGACAGGCCTGCGCGCGCCGCCGACACGCAGCCCCCAGCTCCTTCCCCGTGTGGCTGCGGCCTGTAATTTCGTTAATGTGTGACATTCACCCAGGCTGCGTGGCTGACAGGCATGCTTGACATTAATACGTGTTCCTCGTGGTCCCCAGAGATCATAAAAGCTCATTATCAGTTCTGAGCCAGTAAATGTAGTTCCCGGCTCAGGTGGGCCTGAGTCTTCTGAAATGCCCCCCGGGCGGTGAAGCAGCGGCCATCTGCGTGAGCCAAGAAGTCTCCTCCTCCCTTTGTCCAGGGGACTGAGTCCCAGGCCCCAGGGAGGTGACAGGAACAGCCCTTCTGCCCACAGAACTCTGGCTTCCGATTTGCACCCCAGAAAAAGGGCTCCTCTGCCCTGTGATGGGAGGGGAGTCCACCCAGCATTTTGGGAAGGCAGTTTGTGTGCATCTAGTCAGAGCCTCTGCCCAGCCAACCCGCTTCTAGGCTTTGGAAGTGCATGGACATTTCCACGCAGAGATGTGGGGGTCACTGCAAGGTTGCAATGGCCGGAAACAGAAATACCCCACATATCCACGGGGAGGAGGAAACTGTATTGTGGTCCACAGGCACTCTGGGGCACTGCGCAGCTGTAGAAACGACTCTGAAGGTCTGTATAGTGTCACAGTCACAGGTAGACATGATATCCCTGATAAGCGGCCTTGTATGTAGAACATCTGTGGCAAGATCCCATTTGTATAAAGTCACACTGTCTGCATGTGGGCTCACATAGAGCGAGGTTTAGAAGAGCACACAGTACAGAGTCTTTGCAGAGATTCTATCTGTTAATTAGGATGCATAGGGAAGGAAGAACTTTCAGTGTGTAGTTAGAGAATTGTCGTTAGAAAATATATGTCCATGCATGTGTATATGTATCATGAATTCCTCTGATTGTAGCCTCAGTCTGGCCCCAGTGCATGAGGTCCCCAGGCTGACAATGTCTGGATGAATGAGCTAGAGGTAGAGGTGGAGGCAGTATCCTCCGGCCAAGCCCTGTTCCCCATCAGTTAGCAGGGAGCCCCGAGAATGCCCTCCGTGAGGACGGTGCACTGCAGAGCAGACCTTGCACTCACGGCTCTCCTGCTTGCACCTCTCACTGTGGAGGTGGCACTTGCACCAGGCTTGACTTCCCAGGGACCCGAGTTCTAGTCCTGGTTCTGCCCCCGTTCAGAGCTATGACCCTGGGCAAGTTATTTAATGCCCCGGAATCCCTGGTCCTCATCCCTGAAGCGGTAATACTTTCTCATAGAATTGGAGAGGGTGTCGTGCTGATTGTCATAATCGTTTGAGGTAGCCTGAAACTCGATCAGGGCTTCCACTGTGCAGCCTGGCCATTGAGGGCAGCCGGAGCGGGGACGGGGAGAGGGGAGGTCGGGGAACTTGCCTCTGTCCTGTCTGCTATAAGTTTTGCTTTTGTTCCTCAGCTGTGCACATGAATAACCTGGTCCCCTGGGACTGGCCTAAGCCCTGGCAGGCAGGTGTGTGGCCTGGGCACAGTGAATTTGATCCTTCTCCTGTGACCTGGGACTCAGTCATACGGTCAGAGGAAGTGGGAGGGGCGGGACTTTGGCCCCTGCACTCTGGGGCTGAGCTGTTTTTTCACCACCAACAGCCCCTCCTCTTATGACTTATCTCTTCATGGATTCCAGACCTTGAAAGGTTTGTTCTGCCCCCAAAGCCTGCTTTCATGAGGCAATGATTAATTCCCTTTCACATTTCCAAAATTACTCAGAGCGCCGTTTTTCCGCCTAAGGAAAATGGAGTTCCCACACCAAGTTGATAATATTCTAGCTAGAAGCAAAGAAACATGATGCGATGTTGTAATTAGCATCTCTCAAAGTCATCACATGGACGTTGCACAGGCTCTGGGGCTGATGTTAGAAGACGGAAAATATGCCCCAATCCGTAGGCCCTGGGGACGCCATCCTGGGAACCTGTGTGGGGCTGGGTGCTGAGTTCTGTCTTTCTGGCCATGGGGACCCTGTCTGGCTGCTGCACCTGCAGAGGTGCAAGGAGGGAGCATGCACTCAGAGAGCGGGTGCATATCTGGACTGAGCTGGCCCCCAGAAGCCCCAGGCCCTGCTAACCCACACCTTCTTAAAGCTCACTTCTCTCTCTCCTCCCTCCAGAGTGTCTTCTGAAGCCACCATCAGAGAGAGACCTCAAGAGAATCCTGCCACCCCTGAAAGAAAAGACCAGTTGAAAGAGGTATGATTTTGGCATCATGGTGGAGCGGCATCTCAACTCAGTCACATAAGAGGGTGTAATCTCCTCTCCTCTCCCTGCCCTCCAAGCCCGCCCTCCCTGAGTGAGAGAGCTCTCCACTCCTGCTGGGGAATGCAGGGCAGGTGAAGGCTCGCTTTACTCTTGTCACCACCTCAAATGTTTGTTCAGGAATGGGGAGCAAGTGTGATGTGTGGGGAGAGAGGCTGATGCTCAAGTGGGGGCTCATGAGGCTGGTTGCCCTGTTGAGGGGGCTGCAGGTCAGGGTTGCTCCTGAGTCCACCCAGGAAGTGAGGGCCGAGGGATTGGAGGGAGGGAGCCCTTGGAGGAGGGCTGCACCAGCCACCTGATGGCATTTGCAGTTTTGGTTGCCTCTGGTGCCCGTGGTCGGGAAGCACTGGGTTACTGTCCTCATCACTGATCTGAGAGTCCCCTGCTCTCCCAGTTCATCCTCTCACTTTCGGACTGTGCTGGCCAGCTAGGATTTTCCCAGCTGCAATCCAAGGCAGGTTGGCCAGCTCCCCGAGGCAGGTAAAGCGGGGCCAGACTGAGGTCCGAGTGGACAGCCTCAGAGGAGTGGCGAGGCCTGGCACCGGTGTGGGCTCTCTCTCCCCCTCAATAGCGCCTGTGCCCTGCAGCGCCCCAGCCTGGCCAGCTGTCGGGCCACAATCTTAATTGTAAGCCTCCTGCAGCAGATGCCCTATCCTCACAGGAAGCTATTGCCTTATCACAGCGCCTGGATCTTGCATTGCTTTCTTACTCAGGAGAAGGCTCTGAAGTGAGTCGGAAAAGGCTTAACTTCCCCAGGACCTTTCTGCTACGGATGTTTCTCTAATCAGAGGAAGCTGAGGGCCTGGGTGAACGAAGGGAAAGAATCTCCTTTTTTAAAGTATACTTTTACTGATTTCAGAAAGGAAGGGAGAGCGAGAAAGAGATAGAATCATCAATGACGCCCCACACTGAGTATGGAGTCCGAAACCCAGGCATGTACCCTGACAGGAAATCGAACCGTGACCTCCTGGTTCATAGGTCGACGCTCAACCACTGAGCCATGCTAGCCAAGAATTTCTTTAAGTACATGAAAAAGAATCAAGCGTGTTATTGTTCCTGGGTTATCTTCAGGGAAGCTGTGCAGGGAGTGGAGTGATTTAGCCTTACCCCTGTTGTTAGCCAGGAAACAGATCAATGTTAGAGTCACAGGAAAAATACAAAGATAACCATATGGCCGCAGGCTGACAGGCATGTGCTGTTGTGGGAAATGTTTGCTGGGGTTTGGGAGTCAGACTGGTGGAGTCCCAGCTCCGCCTTCTCAGTAGCTGTTTGACTTCAGGCGAGTGATTTGATCTCCCAGAGCCTCAGTTTTTGGCAAACCACTGGGTGGTTGTGAGGGCGAGGAAACTGCCAGCATGACATACCTGTTTGCTTTGAGCGATGGCAGTCCCCTGGAGTAATGTGGCCTCCCAAGGTGACCTCTTTGAAGAGGCGCAGGCTCTTGAGACGTGAGAGCTGGGTGTTATGACCAAACAGTGGGGTTACCCTGGAGACACATACCTCTTTCCGTGCCTGGTCTAAAAAAGGTCTGAGTATGGGACCTGGGTTGTGTCAGCTCTCGGTTCTGAGAGCTGGGGGCCACCTCGGGTATGAACTGTTCTTCCCGAGCCTTTATCCCGTGGTTTACACTTGGCCCTGATGATCTTCCCTGGACCCTGTCTGTAGATAATAGCTGATCCTCCCCTCAACCCAAGAAGCAGGTATTAATACAATTTTTATAGGTGAGGACAACTGGGGTCCCTAGAAGTAAATTACTCTAGGTTTCACCTCTAAAAAGCAGCAAGTTTATTAGGACCCAAACACAGGGCTCTTGCCTTAAGGGTAGTGTGCTTGCTATATCACCCCACAGCACCCCCAGTGGCCATGTGGCACCCCTGCGCCCCTACGGAGCACCCTGTGTGTGCCCATAGCTGCACCCCACAGCACCACAGTGGCTTCCCATGGCAGCACGTGCACTGTGGCTCCCCACAGGGCGCATAGAGGCCAGGAAGCACCCACAGGACTCAGCATCACCCCATAGAACTCATGGTAGTGCCCCTGTGTCCATAGAGCATCCTGCATGCCCACAGTGACACCCCAGGGTGCCCATGGTAGCACTCTTCCCATGTTCTCTACTTGGCTATGCATGGACTTTGCAAAAAGGGGAGTCCCTGGTGTCTGTATCTCCCAGCCAGACCTCTGCAATGGGCCGAGCTGGTGAGCCAAGGCAGTTTCTAGGAGGCATCGGGACCTTCCTCCTGCTGAGATCTGAGAGCGGGATCTTATATTTCGGTCCCTGATTCATTTCGAGTTAACTTTTGTTGTATATGGTGTGAGATAGGGGTCCAACTTCATACTTTTGCATGTGGTTATCCAGTTGTCCCAGCACCACGTATGGAAGGGATTATTCTTTCCCCCATTGAATAGTCTTGGCCCCCTCATTGAAAATCAGTTGGCCATAGATGTAGGTTTGTTTGTGGATTTGCAATTCCATTCCATTGGTCTATGTGTAGATACTAATGCCAGCACCATGCTGTGCTGAGTACTGTTGCTTCATGTGTAACTTTGGAGGAGTATTAATATATTTTAAAGCTCCCTAGGTGATTCCACAGTTGAGCACTACCGGTTTTCAGAGGAGGATGGGGCACTGTTATGGTGCCCAGTCGGGAGGCTGCTGGGATGACCCAGGGCAGTGCAGGGGGAGAAGATGCAGCCCTAAAGCCAAGCCACAATCATGGCAGTGAAGAGGCCATTATCGAGTTGAGAGAGGGGAATGAGGGAGACATCCTGATCCTCCCTGATTCTGGGGCGGCCTCATAGATGACAAAGGTGAGAACAGAGGCCAGTGTTTCAGGTGAGCTTGATTAAACTCCGACCCACACCTAATATGGTTTGGAGGAAGACCTGGGTCCCAGTCACAGCTCTGCTCCACTGTGTGACCTTGGGCTAGTTGCTCTACCTCTCTGAGCATCCTCATGGTCTCTGTAGGACCAATATTCTCTGCTATGCATGCAGAGGGTTGGGGGAGGTTCATATGGGTCACTCTATGAAGGCTGAAGGGCTTGCAGTGGTTCTCAATCTTCCTAATGCCGCGACCCTTTAATACAGTTCCTCATGTTGTGGTGACCCCCAATTTCATTGTTACAAATTGAACATAATTAAAGCATAGTGATTAATCACAAAAACAATATGTAATTATATATGTGTTTTCCGATGGTCTTAGGAGACCCCTGTGAAAGGGTCGCGACCCACATGTTGAGAACCGCTGGCTTACAGACAACTGAATTCGAGGTAGAATCTCCGCCCCAAAGTTCTTGCCAGGTGGTTGTCAATATCAGCCTCACCGCTTCCAGGGTTTGGGCTGATGGCCTCCATTGCGGCCTGTGCTGCCTGGGGCTGTCTTGGGCTGTCTCTATGGGTCAGAGTGTCTCCTTGTGCTGAGCTGACATCTATTTTCTTGTACCCTCCATCTAGTTACCCCAAATCTGCCTTGTGGGGCTGCATCACCCCTTTCCCTCCAGGCTGTTCTCCAGCATCTCTACCTCCCCCTTCTCATCTGCTGGCTGGAAGGTCCTAGTCACCTCTGCCTCCCTCTGAGGATGCCAGAGGGCGAGCATAGCTTTGGCATTAGATGAAGCTCAGGACCATTTTTTTTAGCTAGTTATTAGTTTGGGCAAATGAACTCAGTTTATTCTCCTGTTAGACGAAGAGAGTCATGACAATTGCAGACTCATGGTCAAGATTAAATGAGATGACGGTTGTCAAACATGTTGTCCACCGCCTCGGAAGGAATCCACATTCCAGAAAACGGTGGCTATCATTGCCATTGTCATCTGAACACCACCCCTCAGTTTTCTCTAATTCTGACTGGTGGGGTGCAAGCCCTGAGTTTAAGCACAGGAAGGGCCGCAGCCCCCAGGCCTCATCTGCCTTCCTGGCTTCCCCCTCGTTCTCTGTCTGGAACACGTATGCGAGGGGACAGGATGACAGGTTCTCACCACCCATTTCCTGCTCACTCAGCCCAATGTCTGCCAGAGCTTCTGGCCTCAGGCCAGCCTCACGTCCACATGGGACGCGTGGCAGCTCCCTGGTCCTTTTCTCCCTTCTTGGCCCTTTTCCATCCCAAACCCTTTCCTTCTTTTCTTTTTCAAGTTGTTTTACATTTACTCAGGAAGGTTCATCCCAGGGCCACATACCTGTTGGTCCTTCTAGGAGGCCAAGTCGGTGGAGTGTCCCCTCGGGGATGCCCTGTCTCCCTGGCATGGGTGGCTGGGAGAGCAAGGCCAGGCAGACCCATCACCGTGTGGGGTGACCTCCTTGACATCATGGAGAGATAAGAAGAAGTCTTCCTTTCCGCCATCTAAAGAGTGAGCAAATGATTGCTTTTCTGTTTATGCAGCAAAACTTAGCAGAAAGCCCGCCTAAGAGGCTTTTCTTTGTTGTTTTAAAATAATGACATATATACACAGTGTGAATCACAGCTGAATTTTCAAACACCCACCAGGTAGGGCAGAGAGGGAGGAAGACCCCAGGTGCAGATGCCATGTCAGCATTGGAGGGGGCCACATGGCTGTGAATGGCAGAGGTGGGCCTAGTCTGCCAGTCTTCCCGACTGGTGGTCACTTGGCCGCTCCCAGCTGCTTCTCTTATTAGTTAAAAGTGTAAAATAATACTTTGATGAATAGTCCTGGAATTCAGGAGCGAGTCCAGATCTGCCGGCAGTGTTGTTAGCCGTGGTAGTTTGTTACCTGCCCAGAGCTGCTGATGGGAGAAGAATGACCCATGCCATTCCCTGGGTTTGGGGACTTGCCGAGGTGCCTCCCTTTCTGGGGCATTCACAATAGCTAAACCGTGAAGCAAGTGTCCGTTGATGATGAATGGATAAGCATCTACCGATTTTCAGAGGAGGATGGGGCACTGTTATGGTGCCCCGTCGGGAGGCTGCTGGGCAGGGCCGTGTTAGAAAAGGAAGGCACTGTGGGATCAAGGAAGGAGACTGGGCTCTGGACTCAGGCCTTTTTAAAAAAAATAATCAACTTATTTTCAAGAGCAGTTTTAGGTTCACAGCAACACTGAGGGGAAAGTGCAGAGTCACCATCGTCTCCCCCCATACACACACCTAGGGCCTCCCCACTCCTGACATCGCACCACAGTGGGACATGTATTGCAATCGGTGAACCTACGGTGACACATCATTATCACCCAAAGCCCATCCCAGGTTCACTGTTGGTGTTGTGCCTTCAATGGGCTTTGACAAATGTATAATGACATGTACCCACAAACAGAGTATCATACAGAAGTTTCACTGCCCTGAAGATCCTCTGTGCTCCGCCAATTCTTTCTTCCCTCCCTCCTAAGCCCTGGCAATCACTGATCTTTTTACTGTCTTCATAATTTTGCCTTTTCCAAAATGTCATAGAGTTGGAATAATATAATATGCTGCCTTTTACGATCGGCTTCTTTCACTTAGTAATATATATTTGTTTCCTCCACATCTTTTCATGACTTGATAGCTCTTTTCTTTTTCCATTTTTCTTTATTGTGGTGAAATATATATCCATAAAATTTACTGTCTTAGCCACTTTTAAGAGTACAATTCGTTAGTATTAAGTGCATTCACATTGTTGTACAACTGTCACCGCTATTCATCTCTAGAACTCTTTTTATCTTGCAAAACTAACCCTACACCCATTAAATAATAACTCCCTGTCCCCCTCTTTCCCCAGCTCCTGGTAACCACCAGTATACTTTCTGTGCCCATGATTTTTGTTACTCTGAGTACCTTATATAGGTGGAACCCTATAGTATTTGTTTTGTGTGTGACTGGTTTATTTCACTTAGCATAATGTCCTCAAGTTTCATTCATGTTGTAGCATAGATCAGAATTTTCTTCCTTTTTTTGTATGTGCCTAACTACATTTTGCTTATCCACTCATCATCAATGGACACTTTTGTTTCACGGTTTAGCTATTGTGAATCATGCCGCTAAGCTCATTTCTTTTTAAAGCTGAATAATATTCCATTGTCTGGGTGTGCTATGGTTTATTTATCAATTCATCTCCTGAAGGACATCTGGGCTGCTTCCAAGTTTTGGCAATTATGAATAAAGCTGCTATAAATATCTGTGCACAGGTTTTTTGTGGACATACGTTTTCAACTCATTTGGGTAAATACCAAGAAGCGCGATTGCTGGGTCATATGGTAAAAGTATGTTTAATTTTGAGGGAAACTGCCAATCTATCTTCCCAAGTGGCTGTACCATTTGCATTCCCACTAGTAGTGTATGAGAGTTCCTGCTGCTCCACATCCTCCCAGCATGTAGTGTTGTCAGTGTTTTGGATTTTGGCCATCCTAATCGCTTGTAGTGGTATCGCGTTATTGTTTTAATTTGCAATTTCCTAATGACATATGATGTTGAGCATCTTCTTTCTTACATGCTTGTTTTCCATCTGTATATCTTTGGTGACTTGTCTGTTCAGGTCTTTTGTCATTTCTTAATCTGTTGTTCATTTACTGATTGCTCAGTTTGAAGAGTTCTTTGCTATTTTGGATAACAGTCCTTTACCTATATATCTTTTGCAAATATTTTCTCCAACTCTTTGTCTCCTCTTAACAGTGTCTTTCTAAGAGCATCGTTTTAAAAATTTTAATTAAGTTCAGCTTATCGTTTTTTTTAAATAGATAATACCTTTGGTGTTGTATCTAAAAAAAGTTATTGCCATACAAAAAGTCATCTAGATTTTTCTTCTGTGTTGTCTTCTAGGAATTTTAGAGTTTTGAGTTTGACATTTAGGTTTGTGATCCATTTTGAGTGCATTTTTGCAAGGATTGTAAGATCGGTGTCTAAATTCACTCTTTTGCATATGGAGCTCTGGTTGTTCCAGCACCATTTGTTGAAAAGACTACCTCTTCTCCTTTGCATTACCTTTGTTCCTTAGTCAAAGATCAGGTGACTATATTTATGTGGGTCTATTTCTGGGCTCTCTGTTCTGGTTCACTGATTTATTTACTATTTCACAACCACCCACTGTCTTGATTAATGTCACTTTTAGCAAGTCTTAAAGTCAGGTAGTGTCAATCCTCCAGCTTTGTTCTTCTTCAGTATTGTGTTGACTATTCTGGGTCTTCTGCCTCTCCACATAAATTTTAGAATCAGTTTGTCAATATTTGCAAAACAACTGGCTGAGATTTTGTTTGAGCTTGCATTGAATCTGTAGATCACATTGGAAGAAACTGACATATTGACAATATCGAGTCTTCCTATCCATGACTATGGAATGTCGATCCAATTATTTACTTCTCCTTCAATGTCTTTCATCATAGTTTTCTAGCTTTCCTCATATAGATCTTGTGAATATTTTGTTACATTTATACCTAAATATTTTATTTCTTTTGGTGCTCATGGAAATGGTATTGTGTTTTAAATTCAGATTCTACTTGCTCATTGCTGGTATATAGGAAGCAATTGATTTTTGTATATTAACCTTGTATTCTGCAACCTTGCTTTGCTATAAATGCTTATTAGTTCCATGAGTTTATTATCACATTTTTAAAAGATTTTCTACAGAATCAGGGTATCTGTGAACAAAGACAGTTTTATTTCTTCCTTTCCAATTTGTAAAAAAAAAAAAGCAAACCTGTAAAAAAAAAAAGCTTCCTTCTCAATAATCAAAAGAAAACTTTGTCGTATTGTATTAGCCAGGGCTCCCAGTACAATGTTGAAAAGCAGTGGTGAGAGGGGACATCCTTGCCTTGTTCCTGCTCTTAGTGGGAGAGCTCTTGTTTTCTCACCACAAGTATGGTGTTATCGGTATGTTCTTTGCAGATGTTCTTTATCAAGTGAAGGAAATCCCCCTCTATTCTTGGATTGCCAAGTTTTTAAAAAATCATGAATGGATGTTGGATTTTTTCAAATGCTTCTTCTGCATCTACTAATGTAATCATGTGATCTTTTCTTCTTTAGCCTGTTGATGTGATGGGCTACTTTAATTGACTTTTGAATGCTAAACCAGCCTTGGATACCTGGGATAAATTCCCTGGCTCTGGTCTATAATTCTCTTTATATATTGCTGGATTTGATTTGCTATTACTTTCTTGAGGATTTTTGTATCCATGTTAATGAGAGATATTGGCCTATAGTTTTCTTTGTCTGGTTTTGGTATTAGGGTAATGCTGGCCTCCTAGAATGAGTTATTAAATACTCTTTCTGTTCATATCTTCTAGAAGAGATTGTGGAGAGTTAGTATAATTTCTTACCTAGGTGTTTGGTAGAATTCACCAGTGAACCTAAATGGGCCTGATGCTTTCTGTTTTAAAAGGTTATTAATCATTGATTCAATTTATTTAATAGACACAGGCCTGTTCAGATTGCCTATTTCGTCTTGTGTGAGTTTTGGCAGATTGTATCTTTCAAGGAATTAATCTATTTTATCTAGGTTAGTAATTTATGGGCATAGAATTAATCGTAGTATCCTTTTATTATCCTTTTTTATAATTTAAATTCTTTATTGTTTAAAGTATTACATAAGTCTCCTTTTCCCCCCCATTGACCGCTCCCCAGCCACTCCCACCCCTCAGCATATACCCTCACCCTCTACTGTCTGTATCCATTGGTTATGCTCATATGTATGCATACAAGTCCTTTGGTTGATCTCTTACCCCCTCCTCCCCCGCCTTCCCTCATAGGTTGGACAGTCTGTTTGATGCTTCTATGTCTCTGGTTCTATTTTTGTTCATCAGTTTATGATCATTTTATTTCACAAATGAGTGAGATCATGTGATATTTGTCTTTCTCTGACTGGCTTATTTCGCTTAGCATGATGCTCTCCAGTTCCATCCATGCTGTTGCAAATGGTACGAATTCCTTCTTTTTTACAGCAACATAGTATCCATTGTGTAGATGTACCACAGTTTTCTAATCCACTCATCTGCTGATGGGCACTTTGGCTGTTTCCAAATCTTAGCTATTGTAAATTGTGCAAGGACAGTAATCCAGTTTCTGTTTCCTGTCCTCATAACCACAGTGTATCATGGCTTAGTGCAGATCTACTGTGTAAGTGGGGGAATATCAAGTGGCATCGGGGCTGGAGATGGGAACTGGCTACAGAGAACTCCAGGGATCCTGTATCCTTATTCTCCACACGGAGATGAACGTGTGTAGCAGAATCAGCTCGTATTGGGTCTGGCTGGATAAGTGGATGTTCTCTGAACTAACTGCCCTGTAAGCACCATGTTTATTAAAGATTAAGGTATAGCAGTGCATTCATTTGAAGCTTACATACATATTAAAACTCATCAGCGACTATAGCAATTGTTAAGAACTTAGAGCGACAAAAGATTTTTTTAAGGCAGAGTGTTTTATCACTGACATTGTTTAGAATTGTCAGCTTTTCATGTTTTGTTTTGTTTTGTTTGCTTTTTAATTATCTACAGACAATTCATCCCCTATGGCCTACAGATTACTCCCACTACCCAACCAATACAGAGGTGTTTCCAAGTGGGTTGTTGCTGGGGGTAGGGGAGGGGCGGAAGGTACACAGAAGATCCTGAAGAGGAGACCTGTGGCTGGTCCTACAGTGTGACCAGGTAGCTTCCAGGTGGGATAGGTGTAGAAGGGCTTTGTAGGGGTCTAGTCTAGGCTGAGGCGGCGGCAGCACAGAGCGTGGTGTCCAGGGGACCCTCAGTTGGTAGGTATTTGGCTCCGGTTCCTGATGGCTCTAGTTATGAATGCCGTCTGGGTACAGTGCCTAGCGTTACAGAGAGTCGGGCACTGAAAGCTTCATCCTCAGGGTGACAGTGTGCCCTGGTGGATGTGAGGCTGCACCCCTCCTGGGGACACGTCCAGCCTTGCTCAGTGGGATGCCCGCCTCGCCTTCTCTCTCCTTCCTTTCGGCCATGCAGTCCTTGGAGGCAGCCGTCCTATAAAAAACCTCATAAATACCAGGAGATAAGGACCCAGGGCTTTGGTTTTTATTTCTGCCCCGACTCCCTGCAGAGCCTTTTCGGTAGGAAATGTCCCTTTGGAGCTGAGATTTGCTTCCAGACCTCAAAGACAAGGCTTCTTAGGAACACGCATCTGTTTAAACTGAACTTGCACCAAGAGGCAGGCATGTCCCTAGGAGCGGGCCGGGCGGAGCAGGAGGTGCAGAATCTGCTCTCTGGCTCGGGGAGCTCCCAGGCCTGTCCTGCATCCTGCAGTGTGTCCCCTGGCTGGGTGGTGGCTCTCTGCAGAGGACTAGGGAGCAGGGGACCTCAGGACAGAGGCTGGGCTTTGAGCTGCCTGCTGTCCACATACCACCCCGGCCCATGACCGCAGGGGCCACCCCAACCAGGAGTAGCGAGGAGACTCAGGGTGACAGCGGTTCCTCCAGCCGGGACGGCCCGTGACCCTCAGAAGTCACTTTCCAGCTGGGATTTCCCAACTCTTGGCATTTGTACCGACTGGTTTTTCTTTACTCTCTTTCTCCACCTCTTCTTTCCCTCTCTCTTCTTTCTTCCTCCCTCCCTCATTCCCTGAGCATCCTTTGGGATACCAAGATTAAAAAATCCCAGTCCCTGGCTTCAGCGAGCTCCAAATCTGATAGGAAACCTGATTTGCTCAAAGATAAGAAAAGTTGACAGTTTTGTGTGCGTGTGTACGCTTCGACTATGAAGACAATAGAACAACGTTGCAGACAGCTTGGATTAGAGGAAGAAGAAGTCATTCAGTCCCCCTCTCCGGACAGGAGGCCCACTCGTTTCCTGCTTTTGTTCCCGCTCAGGCGCACATTCAGCAGAGCTGCCTCCAGAAGGTCCGTGCAGTTTGGCTTCCTGCTTTTCTCTGCTCACCGTCCTGCATCGCAGCTGTGCGGGACCTTCCTGGGAAGCGCGGGCCAGGGGATGTGCAGCTTGTCTCCTCTGCTAGATGCGTGCCTCTGGGAGGAGGAGCCAGGTCTAGTCAATTAAACCACAGACACCCCGGTGAAACTTGAACTTCGTGTAGACTATGAGCAATTTTTTAGTGGAAGTCCCATGCCGTGTGAGTCCCACCCTCGGCACGCCAATACAAATAAAAAATTATTTGTTGTTTATCTGAACTTTAAACTTCACTGAGCATCCTGTACGGTATTTCATCCAACCATTCCCTGTCCGGAGAGTGTCTCTTTGCAGGTGTGTATCAATGCTGCTTTGTTTAAGGACAGAGAACGCTATCTGGTTGATGTGTCTTCTTTCTCATTTTGTGGGGAGCACCCTCCCTCACTTGAATCTCTCCCTTCTCTTGATTGTGCCTCTCTGACCACGCCGATCTCCCCTGCTCTGTGGCAGGTCATGGGGTCTAGCCCCGATGGTCCCCCTAAGCACATCCCTTCCCCAGCCTCTTTCTGTGAGCTTCCAATGACTGTAGATGTTGGGCTTGCTCCCTGCGGGAGGTGAATTAGCACTCCCTCTTGGGCCCCTCACGCTGCTTTCTCCAAAGCCACTTTGGCAGTGATGGATCTAAGCAGATTGTCCTTGGAGTAGAGGGAGCAAAGGTTCGAGGGTGTTGGTCCAGGGGCTGCAAACCCACAGAGGCTCCCCACCCCACATCTTTATCTCCATCAATGAACTTATTTTTCATTCTAAGGCAGCTTCAGGGTGATAAAAACATGAATCTAACTGGAAGACAGTAAAAAAAAAAGCGATTGACTGGAGACGAGGAAGACAGTGTTGCCTTGTGGTTAAATGGATTTTCTGCTTAACTGAGGGTTAAGGAGCAGACTCGTTTTGATCCAACCTCTGTTGCTGCAAATCTTTCTAAAATGTATTAGCCTGCTCCCTGGTTTTCCTGAGTGCACCATAATGACCATAATTGAATCTCTTTGCTGGCGAGGCATCCTGTGGGGCGTCGGGCGCACGGTTGGAAATGTCAGTCCTCTGGGTACGGCCGGTTCTCACGCTTTAGAGCCTGTGGCGTAGGCTGTGTGCTTTGCCATGGTTCTTATTCACTGCCTCCTCCTGTCTTTCCAGCTACCCTGGGTGGGGCTCAGGAAGGGACCACTTTACAGATGTGGAAACTGAGGTCCAGCTAGTGAAGGACCTGCCCCAAGTCACTCTCTGACTGGTGGAGGAGCTCGACCTGAAGCCAGCAGAGGTGGCCCACGGTGGTGAGTTGGCCCAGACTCCAATCCTGGCTCTCACTGGCTAGCTGGGAGAAGACCATTAAGCTATGTGAGCCTCAGTTTCTTCACCCGTGAATTGGGCATAATAACCTTTCCTTGACATGCTTTGCTGAGATTAAGTGAGGTAATGATGTGAGTGGGCTGCACATCAGGGCCTTCGTATATTGAAAAGAAAAATGGCACACACATACTCTCTCCCCTGACAAAATCAAATGTGCCGTGGTCTGGGGCCCTGCATCCCTCTTCTTCCCACGTTCCTGCCTCCCCTCCTCCATACACTAGTGGTTTTGCATACAGACCTAGAGCCAGAATGTCTGGGTTTAATCCTGACTCTGTTCCATGCTCCCTGTGCAACTACATTCCTGGATCTCAGTTTTCCCATCTATATGATGGGGATAATAATAGTAACATGCCTCCTAGGGATGCCATGATGATTCAAAGCAAGAGAGCTTGTCTTGGGGCAAGTGTTTTACACTTTTACTCTTTTATTTGCCGTTGTCATCCTAGGACAGTGATGGCGAACCTATGACACGTGTGTCAGAGGTGACACGCGAACTCATTTTTGTGGTTGATTTTTCTTTGTTAAATGGCATTTAAATATATAAAATAAATATCAAAAATATACATCTTTGTTTTACCATGGTTGCAAATATCAAAAAATTTCTATATGTGACACGGCACCAGAGTTAAGTTAGGGTTTTTCAAAATGCTGACACGCCGAGCTCAAAAGGTTCGCCATCACTGTCTAGGACTTGGTTGAGTCCAGGTTAACACGCTTTCCTGGATGTGTTCATATCCCCAGCATGTTAGCGGGATTGGGCTCAGGGCCTGAGCTCCCTGTTGGTGCCCCCAGAGTTTGCACGGTCAGTCTGGGGAGGGAGATAGAGACCCCCCCCTAATCTCTTGAGTCTGCTTCCTGCCCCTGTCTGACTGATGTTTACCCTTCCTGGGGTGCTCAGGGAAGGACACCGAGAGGACCCTGGGTAACTTCTGAGGGGCCCTGGTCACTGAGTGGAAGACTCCTGCCCTGACAGAGACCCTGCCCAGGGGATGCTGGCTTCAAATCGCTCCTCTGTACGTCATGCGTTTCTAGCGTTTAAGAAGGCATTTGTTTTTCTCCTTATCAAGGGCTCCACTTGGAGCACAGAGGCCTATCTGTGTGTGACCTCTGGACCCTCCAACGGGAAGTCGTGCTGGGGGCGGGGGGGACAGTTTGCCAAGCCAAACCCTGGCCAGCGAGGCCACCTGTTCGGCCTCTGGGATGCTGGGTCAGCTACTCCTGGGGCCTTGCAGGCAAAGCTACTTCAGCTCCTGAGTGACCGGCACTGGCTTCTGCCAAGCCACCCCCTGGCTCTGTAGGTGAGCCACTTCCAGACACCTTCTGGGACTCTTTGGGGGTAGAGGAGTGGTTACAGCTAAATAAATGTAGTCACCCTGGTATTTTAGGACAGAAACAGCGGTCTGTGTGCAGAGCCCCTGGGTAGGCTGGTTTATTTATGCGTTTCTTTTTAATGGGAAGGCTGAGAGAAATTACGTGGTTTGTGAATATTTACAGGCAAATTACTTCAGGGAGGAAATGAATTCATTCTCTCTCCTCTCCCACTGTTAACAGATCACACTGTGGTTCCTGCCGCTTGCCTCCCCCATCCCTCTTCTTCCTTGCAACTCCTTCAAGTCTACGCCTGCTGCAGAAGGAGCGGCTGGGTGGATGTGTCGGTGTAGGGCTCCGTACATTTATTGAGCACCTGCGGTATCCGAGGCCTGGCTCAGGCGCCGGGGATACTGAGGTGAACACTGCGTCTGCTCTGCACAAAGAAGAGCATTGCTCTGTTGGAGGAACCAGTTGCTCTGTCTGAGGCCCCAGGTCCTGCCGAGCCGAGGGAGGAACTGGCCCAGCCGCCGTGGGCCTTGTGAGGGCTGCGGGCAGGGGGGTCTGTCCTGGGAACCTGCCCCAGCATTGACCCTGAGCCCTGCTCAGTGGGAGAAGCTTCCATTGTGCTCTCTTTCCTTCTAGCTTTGTGTGTTCCTCCTCTGTTCTCTCCCCTCCCCCAGGGTCCCTGTGGGCTGTGTCCTCAGTTTAAACCCAGGTCATGTGAAGGGAGACCAGCCCTCTGCCCTCGGGATTCTGAAACGGGGCCAGGGAGAGAGTAGACATTTCAAACTGTCTAGAGCCTCCCCAGGCCTGGCTGCCCTCAGATGCTAATACAAAGCACTGGGCCCTTTCTGTATTCAGTGAGGGCCCCTCTTTGACTTGCTACAGGAAGGAAGGAGTGAGGCAGGCCAGCTGGGCAGATCCTGGGGAGGTTTAATGGGGGAGGGGGAACCTTCCTAGGCTGGGAACCTTTGGGGTCAGGGCTATGACGGACATTTGTCCCCCTGGGAGCAAATGGAGCATGTCACCGTGGCCTTTTTCATATAGAGAGTGCCTTCAATTGCTCCTAATGGGCACACACACGCTTGTTGCACACCAAGCCTTCACATTCTCCCTGCACATGCCTACCCATATGCCTAAGCATACCTGTGCACATGCCTGCACATACCTACTCACACCCCTGCACACTCAACCTGCACCCACTTACCACCCACACATCATTCCCTTTGCAGATTCCCTTTCTCCAAACACACGTTCTGCCTATTCCTCTCCACCCTTCATGTGCCCTCTCCCTCTCTCTCTTTCTCTCTCTCTCTCTCTCCCCTCTCTCTCATGCTGCAACCCAACTTTTGGATGATCTTGCTTGTTCTGCAGCTCATGGTCTACAGAACTCTGGATTACCTAGGACCCTGTACCCAGATGCTGAGCCCGTCAGGGGCTCTGGGGAGAATGGGGAGACTGAGTCAGGGAGTAATCCTGGACCCACTGCAATACCGTCTGAGGCTGGGTGCATGTCCTGCCCCCTTTTGTTTCACACATCTATTCATCCATTCGCTCATTCGTTCCAGCTCATAGCGGTAGCAATGACCCAGCAAAAGCATGGCCTGTGCTTTTATGGGGCTTACCTTCTTGCTACAATCTTCATGGTTTGTGGTTTGTTAAGGAGAAAATGGCATTGGACCTTATCCTTGTTTTTGGAATCAGAAGCTCTGGAATCCGGTTTCTGCCACTTGCTAGCTATGTGACCTTGCACATGCCATATCATGCCACGAGCCTCAGTTTCCTCATCTGTAAAATGGGGATCGCGGTGCCTCTCCTCCAGGAAGTGCTCTGGGCCCTGTGGACAGCAGCCATAAGCGCCAGTTTGGGGACTTCCATCTATCAACCAAACCCTTCTTAAAGGGGGGATGGGCTGCAATAAACTGCCTGCAACTGCCAGCTTTCTGGGGCTGGAGTGAGAGGTGGGGACGTTGGCGAATGAGGGGTTTCTGAGTACTGCTGTGTCTTTGAGCCCGTCTGTGGAATACCTACTTTCCAGCCGTGGTTTCTTTTTTCTGTTCCTTTAAGAGAAAGCAATTGAGAAAGGACTAGCTTATCACACACATTAAGGAAATATGATGCTCTAGAGGTTTCTGCAAAGGGCAAGAGGAGTAGCCAGAGACGGTGGCTTAGTCATCAAGTGGCTGCACTGGAGGGCACCCGGCCAGTCCTGTCGTCTGCAGAGTAGAGATAGTGAAGCCTGTTGAAGGCTTGGAAAACCTCCCTGGCGTCTGCACGCTGGGCTCTGCTGGAGGGCGTCCCGCAGTCTCCACATTCCACTGAGAGGCCCCTCCGCTTCTCACCTGGTCCCCATCCCCCGGGGTGGGGGCTGCTGCTTGGGGCAGATCCAGATGTTGGGGCTGCCAAGGGCCTGGGGACCAAGAGGTGGCTGAGTGGTTGTTGTTTTTTTGAATATTATAACAACTTTAATTGATCATTGGAAAATGTGATGGCTAACTTCTAGAGATGTGACACACACACACACACACATACCCCCCTCCCCCCACACACACATGAACACACACACACACACACACACACACACACACACATGCACGACGAGACGACTGTTAAGCTCCTTGATGGATGAGACACTATCTTATTGCTCTAGCAGCAGTTCTCAACCTGTGGGTCGTGAACAATGAAAATACATCCTGCATATCAGATATTTACATTACGATTCATAACAGTAGCAAAATTACAGTTATGAAGTAGCAACGAAAATAATTTTATGGTTGGGGGTCACCACAACATGAGGAACTGTATTAAAGGGTCACGGCATTAAGAAGGTTGAGAACCACTAGGCTGTAATAGCACAAAGTATGGTCAACAGATACTTGCTGGATGATGAATGAATGGACCCTTCCAACAGTCTGTTCGTGCCTCTGTCCTGCCACAACTCTGGGCATGTTTGGTACATAAGACTGTAGCACTTTTTAAAATATTGAGGTACAAAATACATACAGAGCTCGAACACATTTTGTCTTGTATACACCCATGTAATCCACACTCCCAGCAAGATAGAGAACTTTCCACCAGCCCAGAAAGTTCCCCTGTGCCCCTCCCAGTCAGTCCTTCCTCACTCCCCAGGGGCAGCCCCTCATCTGCTTTCTATCACTGTGGGTTAGCTCTGCCTCTTCTAGACCTGCCTGGAGATGGAACCCTACAGTTGCACTCATGTATCTGATGTCCTTTACTCAGTTTCATGTTTCTGGGATTCAACCATGTTGTTGCCTGTATGGGTAGCTCGTTATTTTTCTTTGCTGCATAGTATTCCATCATGTTTATAAAAAATAATTTGACCATCCATTCACCCTTTGATGGACATTTGGTTGTTTCTAATTTGCGGCTACTATGTAGTCAAGCTACTGTGAACATTTGAGTACAGGTATTTGGGTGGACACACACTATCTCTTCTCTTGGGAAAATACCTAGGGGTAGAATGGATGCCTCAGAGGTTAGGTGTATGTTTACTTTATAAGAAACTGCCAAACTGTTTTCTAAGATGGTTGTACCACTTCACACCTCCACCCGCTGTGCATGAGGGTTCCAGTTCTTCCACGACCTGGTTAACACTTGGTGTGGTCAGCTTTTTAATTGTACACATTCGATCATTGTGTAATGTTAACTCATTGTGGTTTTAATTTGCACTTGGCTAGTGAAGCGGAGCATGTTTTCTTGGGCTTATTGTCATTTTGAATATTGTCACTTGTGAAATATCCACTCAAGTCTTTTGCCCCCCCCTTTTTTTTAAATTGGATTGATTGTCCTTTTAGTATCGAGTTAAAGGATTTCTTAATTTCTGGAAGAAAACCTAGGAGCGTATCGTCACAACCGTGTGGTAGGCAAATGTTCTTAGACGGGACATTAAAAATAATAACCATAAAAGGAAAATGTGGAGAATTGGACTTCATCAAAATGTAAAACTTCTGTTCATCAAAGACACTGTTACGAAAATGAGTAGGAAGCCACGGACTGGAATAAGATGATCACAACACATGTATCCAGACTATCCCACAACTATTTCTGAAGACTTGCCCGACCCTATGAGGCCCTACAGCCAGCAGGCTCTGGCTCTTTACGCAACACCATCTGACACGCTGGCCCCGTTCCGCTTCAGCTCCAGGGTAAACCCTCTTCCACGTGGCTCCGCCCCGACCCCTTGCTGTCCGCCAGTGTGCGGAGCTGCCTCCACCATCCCTCAAGGCTCTGAACTCTTTCCCCTGGAGCTTCCTTCACACAGGCTGTGCCTCTAGAACTTTCTTCTTGGCTGTCCCCTCAGTGTGCCGCATGAGGCCCAGGCACGAGGGAAACTTCCTTGCATTCCAGAAGCTTCCTCGGATCCCAGAGGCTCTATGGTGGGAGCTGTGGTGGGAGGAAGAGGCCAGGGCACAGCCTGCACTGTTGGCTTAGGGCAGTGGTTCTCAACCTTCTGGCCCTTTAAATACAGTTCCTCATGTTGTGACCCAACCATAAAATTATTTTCGTTGCTACTTCATAACTGTAATGTTGCTACTGTTATGAATCGTAATGTAAATATCTGATATGCAGGATGGTCTTAGGCGACCCCTGTGAAAGGGTCGTTCGACTGCCAAAGGGGTTGCGACCCACAGGTTGAGAACCGCTGGCTTAGGGGGAGAGATTGAAGTGCCATTTAGAACCCCACTTTGCTCAAGGGCAAAGTGCAAACTATTGAGGGACACGTCGGTGCTGGTGCTGACCAGCCGGAGTGGACAGTGGTCAGAGTGCTGGATCCCAGAGGCCCCTCCTGGGCTAGATGTCCCCCCTTTAGCTCCTGGGTGAGAGGAGGGGCTGGGAGGTGTTGGGAAGACTCTGGAGCCCAGAACAACAGCTAATTACCAACCAGTGCCAACCAGCATCGGGCAGGATCTATTCTGGTGCGTGTGGTGGGCCAGCCTTCTGCTCCTGGCTCACGGTCCTGCTTTTACCCCATTTTCTCTAAAGCCTCTTTATTCTTATCTTTACGACAGTCATGTCAGCCCATTACCTTTCCAACAAGACCACAGATGATGAGAATGAATCCAGGCATTAATGGCCCAGCTCTGCCCTCAGACCTGTTGAACCCTTGCCATTAGCTCTCTGGGGACCCTGTGCCATCACTTCTCATATGTATCTCCATGTAATGAGGTACTATTCTGTTCTCTGTCCACGATCTGTCTCCGTCCCTGGTCAGCAGACGCTGTGAAGGCCGCTACCACTCCTGCCGTGTCTACTGTCATGTCCCTGACACCCAGGGCTGTGCCTGGCCCCCAGGACTTGCTCAATGAAGACTTGACCAATTAGTGAGGGTTAATGAACAGCCACCCGGCAAGACAGACAGTCCAAGCACATGCTCCCATTTTCCCAACTGGGAGACCGAGGCCTCCTGAACATCAATGGCTTTGTTTAGGGTCTTACAGCTGAAAAGGGGCAGAGTCGGGGATGAATAGCAGATCTTCTGGTTTCTAGCATGTTCTGCTCTGGGATGGCTGCCCTCCTTACTCCTAAGTTTAAACCCAGTAATGTGAGTGGTGAACGCTATAAAAATGTGGAGTGCTATATAAATAAACGGTACCATTAAAAATATCTATGGGGATTTTAATCATCCCTGACCACGGTAATAAGACAAAGCATTATTCTTAACACGGGCAAGGCTAGTGCTAAAATCCAGATGTTTGCTAAGGGCTTGATGAATTTCACGTGTGAATGCTTCTGTTATACATGGATGAGATGCAAAATATCTTTATAAAATAAACGTAGGGAGTGAATGATAACAATACATTGAGCACATGCGTGCCCACCACCGAAACCCAGAAATACCAAAAGTCCCGTGTGCCCTGCCTTAGCCTGTCTCTTCCCATCCTAGGTTTTCCATGTATCCTCCTCCTGCTTCTTTTTTTATGGTTTTTCCACATCCGTTACTTTAATATTTCCTCCTCACGTAGATTCATTCAGCAAATGCTTATAGAGCTTTACTGCCACGGGTAGAGTTTCAGAGCTCCCAGCCCAGCCCTGTGCCCTTCCCTCGTCCCAAGGGAAGGAAGACCGGTGAGTTGGCTTTCCTCCGCCAAAAATGTTCTCCTGGTGGTACGTGCGCCCCGCCCCCCGCCGGCCCCCGAAGCCAATTTCTCTCCTCATATGCCTCGTTGGCGTTTTGGCCCCCGCTGCAGCCCACTGTGAGTTTTCTCCACAGAATATTTGTGGCTTTGGCAGGGCGGCCGATGCCATTAATAGAGTTCCCTTTGTCTGGAGCTTTCCTCCCCTCTGTGTTCTGCTCCGTGTGCATCGTGGCGTTGAGACCTGGCCAAGTGGAACTTTGCTCCAGGGGCCTCTTCCTCTTGTCGCCTGCTGAGCAGTGGTGCCCGGGCAGCTGCGGCCCTTGGATGGCTGTGGTCACAGGGCAGGGGTGGCAGTCGAGAACATGTGGCGGTGGGTGATGAACACTGGCTCTTTATTTATTTATTTTTAAATATATTTTTATTGATTTCAGAGAGGAAGGGAGAGGGAGAGAGCGAGAGATAGAAATATCAATGATGAGAGAGAATCATCGATCGGCTGCCTCAGCATGCCCGCCACTGGGGATCGAGCCTGCAACCCAGGCATATGCCCTTGACTGGAATCAAACCTGGAACCCTTCAGTCCTTAGGCCAATGCTTTTATCCATTGAGCCAAACCAGCCAGGGCGAACACTGGCTCTTTAGTATCTGCATGACTTGGGCAAGTCACTGTGAACTCCTCACATTCCCTGTCTGCAAGGCGGGTTCAACAACACTGCCCACCGCTGGCTGCCTGGAGGGTTAGGAGGGAAAGCCCATGAGGTCCTCAGCACGGTGGGGGGCCCTGTCTCGTTAGCTGCTTTGATCAGGTGAGACCAGAGCACTCATGGATGCCACCCACAGGCCTTCACAGTGTGTGCCAGTTTGGGGTCTGCAGACCTTTGCATACCCACCACCCTTACGTGTTATGTCCCCAGATGACGGATGAGCAGACTGAGGCTCAAGGAGGATGGGATTTGTTTGTGGTCCCCCACTGGTGAATGCAGAGTGGACTGGAGCCTCCTTTCTGCTCCATGGGATGCTCACCCCAGCCCTCTTCACGGAGAGGGGCTCGGTGAGCTCTGGGGGCTGGGGTGGTGGGATACGCTGGCAGGGAAAGAGGTTCTTGGTTCTGTGCCTGGAGACCTGGCATTGGGTGGGTTCAGGGTGAATTTCAATGACATCCTCTAGTCTCTTCCTGCCAGTTCTGTGCCATCTGTTACTCCTGGGGACAGTGGTTCGGGGCCTCTTCCCCCAGGCCCCCTGAGGGTGGAAGGTGTGTAGGAATCTGGGATGGTGTCAGGGCTGTGGTCACTTCCCCATTACCTGCACATGGTTTGTCCACTTATATTTTTAACTCTTGCCCTGTTTCCCTCCATCACTGTTTGGAGCAGTCTTAGGAATGCAAACCAGTTTTGCTATTAGCCAGAGTTGGACCTATTTAGGAAGGAGTATCTGCTGCTTATGAGGGTGGGTTAAGATGGGGAGCACAACAAAGATAGAATGGATTCTAAAGCTAAACAAATTGGGGCAAAATTTTCAACTCTTGAAAAGTAATAACATAAGCAACCATTTTTTTAGTGCTTTCTATGTGTTAAGCTAATATTATCTGCACTGACTCACTTAATTCTCACATCAACCTTATGATGTATCACTTAATTCTCACATCAACCTTATGATGTATGTACTTTTAGGATTCCCATTTTACAGATAAGGAAACTGAGGCTCAGAAAGTGGAATTAGCTCTCAGGCAGTTAGTAAGGAACACAGTTGGGATTCAAAGCCATCCCTGTTGGATTCTAGAACCTGGAATTATATTTCCTTTCCTACCTGCAGTTTGGATCTTTCCACAGCCATGGTTGGTGCAGAGCTGAAAAAAATGTACCCAGTGGGACCCCTGTGACAATTCTATGTGTCATTTGCTGGCCGCTGGAGGTTGATTCTCATCTTCTTAGCACGGGAAGGCAGCACAAGGGAGGCAGTGGCTTAGAGGGTAGAAGCCAGACTGTCTGGCTTTCTTAGCTTCCCTGTGCCTCAGTTTCCTCATCTGTAAAATGGAAGCAATAAGCTGACTTCTTATGACAGTTAGAGGATGTAACACATTTAGCACCTGGCCAGGTCCGAAGCAAGCACTGACTAGATATTGGCAGGTGTGAATATCACTCTGTACAGACAAAGCCCAGAGCTCAGGCTGACCCACCCTCCAGCTGGTTTGGGATGCTTTTGAGCTGATCACTCATTGCCTATTCTTGGCGTGAGGCTACTCTCTGGAGCTCTCAGAAGTCTCCCAGATTCACCTGAGTCACGGTTACCACTGTGTGTCTGCCTTAAAGCCCCTAATTGTAGCACAAGGCAGGCAGTCACACCGAGTGTGGACCTTCTAGGAGCCTGGCCAAGGCCAGCGTCCGTTTCACCTACTCTCTCTGGCTAAGTTCTCTTTAATTATCTTCATTTTGCAGACGAAGAAAAGGGTGAGAAGCCAGTGTGTAAACAGGAGCTGGCTGGGTATACCTTTTCACACCTCTTCTCCTCTGTACACAGCCGGCAGGTAGACACTCTCAGAGAGCTGGGAGCCGGGGAGCAGCCGCACCCCAGGACCCCTGCTCCCCAGACAGCTGTGGTTGTCAGCATGTCTGAGCAAGCTCAGCAGCTCCTGTACCCGTGCCGACCCGGGGAACTTTCTGTGAGGACCCGGATGTATGCGCTGTCCTGAATGAGAACTGTGTGCCACACTGAACACCTGAAGCATGACTAGTGCGACTGAGGGACTGCCATGTAGTTTTATTTACTCTATTGATTTCAGTAGCCACATGTGACTAGTGGCTGCCCTATTAGAAAGTGTAGGTTGAAGGTTTTACAAGAGCTGGTGGCACCTCGCTGGTGGGTTTGTTTCTCTTGTACCCAGAGAAGCTGGACAGGATTCAGGAGGTCACGTGTCTGAGTTGACTTGACACTGATTCCCTGCCCATCGCTCCTAGGAGAGGAGAGAGCGAGGGAAAGGAGAAATCCACACATCTGGCTACCATTGCCTTTCCGCAAACAAAGCTGTGAGGGCGCCTGGGCACGCGTGGGGGGCAAACCGCGAGGAGCTCCGCAGTCACGCCTGGTGGAGGGTTTTCCTGTTAAAGCCACGCGTGGTCTCCGGAGAGGGAAGAAAGCAAAGGGAGAGAGACGTGCCGATTTTCCCTGTGCGACAACCTAGCAAACCACCCTCATGCCAGTTGGTGGATTTCATTCACCGGGGGAGGAGAGCGTTGCATGACTTCATTAGTGAAGTCTTTTCACAGTTTACGAATGTTTACACAAGTCAGAGCTGGGATCACAGAGAAGCTGAGGTTCTCACTTCTCCGCAGAAATGAGTCACGGGCGGGGACTTAACCAACCAACCAACCAATGCCAAGCCCTGGAGGGCTCTTCCCACCTTTAGCCAAGGGTAAATTGCCCAATTTGGAGCCTTTGGGAGGAAAGTTGCTCTTGTGGCTTTTATTGCTGCTAAGAGAAAAGCTTTCCATGATTTGTCAGTTCCTTTGTGAACTTGCTCTGTGGCCCAAGACAAGTTACTTACCCTCTCTGAGCCTCAGCTCCTCATCTGACAACGGTGGGCAACGGTGGGCAATGATGCCTTGCGGGGGGCTTGTAGGAATTTGGTGAGACAAAATGTGGGACTGGCCTTGGCAAACAGCAAAGCTCTCCTGCCCTTGAGAGTGGCTGTGATATGGCCAAGGGAGGCTTCAAGTTCATGATGCTGATCCAGGAGCAAGCCAGGGGTGGACTGAGTGCCAGAACCCAGAATTACGGTATTTGTGGGACGGAAAGGAAAGAATACCCCAGACCAGTAGGAAATGCGTCTTTATTTTCATAGTCTGTCAGCAAGACACTGCAAGCATTGGAAAAGGAAAAATAATAATAGTTCACATTCAAAACTGTAGCCCCGCCTACCTTCTCCCAGCCCTTGTCTGTATGGGACTGTGCAGGGTGCATGGAGCTGAAAGACCCTTCCAGAACCCTTGGCCCACCCCAGCCTCTTGACGAGTGCTTGGAGACTTGGTGGGGGGGGGGGCTGTTGGGGGTGCTGCTAGTAGGCTAGTACACTGGAGAGCAGCATCTCTCGGTGTTTCCTGGGCTGTCAGAAGACACCCATCATGTGGGTGTCCTCATTCTGTCGCTAAATCCAAGACTTCAGACATCATGGACTCGTGCGTATCCCTTGGTTGGTGATGCAGGCAGCATCTTTACTGCTGGGCTCTCCGGGGCCAGGATGGAGTCTGGCTGCCGCGTGAGCATATGTTCACGTGCACGTTTGCTCTGAGCTGTAGAACAAAAGGGTGATGGGATGGCAGATGTCTGAGGAAACCTAGAACCTGGTCAAGCGGAGCTCAGTACCCCAGAAGGGGACATGATGAGGTTTAGAATCCTGTATCCACCTCTGAGCCTCTACTTCCTCATCTGTACAATGGGACTGCTAATCGCTGACTCACAGGGTGGAGACCAGGCTAGTGAAGACCCAGGTGCACAGTGGATGCCAAAGAAACGGCAGTCAGGGCAGGATGACCCCGGGATGGTCCTGAAGTCAGCTTCCGATTGTGGCCCCTTTAGGAAATGGCGTTTTTGTGTCTGAGGCAGGAGTTTTCATTCTGTCTGGGTCCCCACATTGTTGGGGGGTGTCTAGGCAAGGTCTGTCTCTCCTGAGGCCCTGCTCCAGGCCCTCAGAAAATAAGGCTACCCCGGTCTCCATCGAGTGTCCTCCCGCCCTCTGTAGTCCCACGCCTGGTGTGAGGGAGCTTTCTCCCTTCCCTGGCTCCCCACTCACCGCTGAACCGTTCAGAAAGGATGGCAGTCAGGGCCAGCGGAGAAGGACCCCCAGGCCTGGCACTCTGCCATGGGTCTGGGGTGTGAGCAGTGGGACCCATCGCGTTTGGCCCCAGCTCCTCCCACCTGAAATCCATCTGTAATAATTTCTATTCAAACCTCTGAGCTAATTGGCTTCTATGTTTAATTAATAGTGGACACGTTGGGTCCCCTGAAGAGGTTGGAGTGCTGCCATCTGAACCCCCAGTGTGGGGAGGCTGGAAGCCTTGGCAGTAATGAAGGAGCTGGTGGGGGCATCTTTCTGGTCTGAAAAATTACTGCCCCTGCTGCCACCAGCCCCTCCTCCCCATGGGCACTGAGAGGTGCTCAGAGACAGCCCTGTCCCCTCTTCTGTGGACCATCCCCCCTCCTGGTCCCTACTGCATCCCCGGGCACAGGAGAGCCAGTCACCAAGGTCCGGGCGTCTGCTCTGGAAAGAGGGGACAGGCTCTGGGAGCAAAGTGCAGGGCGTGGTGCTGCTGGATGGGTTCATTGTCATGGCCATCCCTCAGTCCCCATGGCACAGGGCCCCCCTGGTTCTCAGCTGTGCAGCCCTAGGCAAGCCATTGAACCCAGTGAGCTTCATTCCGTCTGTAACAGCACCTAGATCAGTGATGGCGAACCTTTTGAGCTCGGCGTGCCAGCATTTTGAAAAACCCTAACTTAACTCTGGTGCCGTGTCACATATAGAAATTTTTTGATATTTGCAACCATAGTAAAACAAAGATTTATATTTTTGATATTTATTTTATATATTTAAATGCCATTTAACAAAGAAAAATCAACCAAAAAAATGAGTTCGCGTGTCACCTCTGACACGCGTGTTATAGGTTCACCATCACTGACCTAGATCAATGGACTGTTTCCCAGCTGTCAATGAGGGGCAGGCATTTTAGTCACTCAGACATATTTATTGAGCACCTACAATGTGCTGCAGACACTGTTCTGGGTACTGGGGTCATGGTAGTGGACAAAGGATTTCCCCCTGTGGAACTTACACTCAGGGACCAAGGGTTTCCTGGGGTGTGGGACTTTGAGGACTAAACCCAGGGTGACAGGTCGCCTGGAGCACCCACGGTGTTCACCACAAGGACCCTACCTTCCTGGGCCTTCGTTCCCTCTTCTGTAAAATGGGGGTAGAAATAGTGCCTGACTATGTGGAGACATAGGTGGGCTCATCACAAATAACGCAAGCAGAGCCATAGCCTGACCTTGAAGCCACGTGAAGAATGTTTGTTCTTTAAGCTTCTCCATCACTTGCTGGGCACAAAGGATGAGAGCTGACATTTCTAAAACCAGGGTTTTCCCAGCTCTTCCTCTCCCACCACACTTCCCTTCCATCCCCTCCCCAGCCATTTGACAACGGGCCGTGGACTGAGGCCCCGAAGAGGAGGAAGCTGTGTCTTTAAGTGTTCCGAACGGCGCTGAAATGTTATGACAGTGCATCTCACAAGGGATGCAGTTTCCACGGCAACCCCACACTCAGATAAGCAAGCCGCCTGTATTTTTTTCTGAAAGGTTCAGGAAGAGGGGCGGGAATTAGGCGACCTGTCAGCGGGTGGGACTTGAAAGCAAGAGCCACGTCCATTAATCCTGGGGCTCTGATTGTGTTACCCGGGAATGAACGTGCACCGTGAGGGGCGGGAGAAGCAGGGCCTCTTCCCCCTGCACCCCATCTTCTGGACTCATGGCAAGAGGAAGAAAGAGAAAGCGCCATGGTCAAGTTTTGTGTGAGAAATTAGAGCCCTCTGGACTCTACCAGTTCCACCTGCATCGAGTATTTCCTAGTGCCTGGGGAGTTAAAGCCCAAACAGCCAGGACGCATGCGTGTGTGTGTGTGTGTGTGTGTGTGTGTGTGTGTGTGTGTGTGGCGTGTAGAGCTCAGGACTTGTATTTTGGACTCAGGCTTTACAGTCAGACATGGGTTCAAATCTGGCTCTTCAAATGGCGGGAATATTGGACAAGCTGTTGACCTGTTGGAGCCCCAGTTTCTTCATCTGTAAAATGGGCATAGTTCTGCCTCTACTCATTCATCCAAAATGCCAAGCAGTAGGGTAGTGGCACAGCAGGGGACTGGGTAGAGGCCACTGCAGTAATCCCAGTGGGCAGCGGTGGTGGGCTGTTGTGGCACACAAGTGTGAAGGTCAGACATGTACTGAACTTCCAGTAGGTCTATACTGAGTAACGGCCACCCCTCACTCTGCCAGTTTTGGTTGCCTAGATTCCTGCAGCCTGAGACCCCATTTTCTGCTGCAGGAGCAGGGAGAGGGGAGAATTTCTCTCACCAGACCCCCTGGAGGAATCAGGCGTTACCTCTTGGGATCTGATTAGTTCCCAGGCGGTGTGGGGCCTTAGGGTGCATCGCTGTGGGATGCACCCATGTTTTTAGTGGAGACCCATGGGGCCAACTCCATGCCCTGAGCCCACTGCAGACTGGCTCCAGGGCCGGCCTTCTGTGACTCTGGTGGGACATGGCACCTGCCAGAGGCCCTGCTCTCAGGTCTGGTCTGCAGACACGGCCTGTCCCCTGCATTACCCACCCCAGACCACAGGCTGTGCCACGGCTGCACATGCACCAGATGTCCTTTGTGTGCCCCCTCACCCCCTCAGGCACCCCTCTTGCCCTTTCCGCATCACATCTGCATCTCACTCACCCCTTTGTCTCAGAGTCCAGGAGCCCCTTTACCCATGATCATCAGCTTTATAGAACAGCGACTGAGAACTGCCAGGATGTCGAGGAGGAGCAGAAAATGGAGGCTCCTGGTTCTTTGCTAATTTATTTTGACAACTGTAATATCATTTTAATTATTTATGCTCATAATTCAGAGGTCACTGGCAAAGGACCCAAGGTGTGATTTTCGTGCCGTGGAGGAGGCCTGGAGTAAGAGAATTGTTTTCAGCTTTTACGGTTGTTTTGCTGATTTGTGGGAAATGGATGTCAGGGTCCTCTGCCCCCATCCCCGCCCCGTGGGTTCCTCCACCAACACCGCAGAAGTGTCCTATTTTCACACACCACTGCGACAGAAAGCAAAGACCCAGCTCAGGGTCATGTGGGCGGGCCGAGCCACCGTCCCTGCCGCTCCTCTCTGAATTTTATGGCCAGCCCCTCTGGTGTGTGTTCTGCTTACAGTGCCCACAGAGGAATCCGCAATGCCAGGGAAGGCAGAATGCTGGCAATCACTCGCCCCCTCCCTGCCTGTGAGCACAAGCGAAATCATGACCAGAGAAGGACAGGGATAGCCTGTCACACAGCAACAAGCAAACCCCAGGCCTGCTGACCCAGGCCCCTGAGCGCCCACCCACCCTCCCCTGTCTGCCCCCTGCGCTCTTGCCCTGGCTGGCAGAGCAAAGCAACAGCTGGGCATTTGTTAACATGCACATTTCTGGGTCTGTAAGGGCTTTCTCAAGCCAACAGACACTCTTGAGACACTGGCTTGTAGGGTGTGGTCAGGACTGGGCAGGGCTATGGCTGGTGGGCTTCTTACGTTATTGGCTTTGAGCATATTAAGAACATCCCCCGCCCCCAAGTAGCATCCTCATCTCATTGCACGTGTCACTGGACCTGACATTCTACCACTGCAGGGTCTTTCTTTAGGAATGAGCATTGCCCTCCGCTGTCTTTGCAAGCGGGTGTTCCTGGGAGGAGTTGCTCATTCAGGCCACGGGGAAGTGCCTAATAATGACTCCTCATGTCTGTTGAGCACGCTGTGCTGTCCACTCATCTGATTTCTCACAACCACCCAGGAAAGCAGACAGAGCAAGGCTCACTCAGCCCATTTTACAGATAAGAGCTAGAGGCTCCAAGAAGTTGACTCTTGTGAAGGCACATGGCCAGTAAGTTCATAAATCAGACTCTGGACATTTGAGCCTGTGCTATACCCTGAGGAGGGTGGAGGGTGAGGAATAGGAGAGGGAGGGCATGAGGGGCCAGGTGAGGGGTGAGAGAGGAAAGGCTCTGGGGGGCCCCAATGGTCACCATTGTTTCCCTCCCCATTTTGGCAACTTAGAAGATTCATTCATTCATTCATTCATTCATTCCTCACAGCCTACACTGGCGGACTGGTTTTGGAGGAAAAGACTTTGTGATCTGCTGTGTTATGGACTGTGTGACCTGAGCTAAAATTAGGGGGATGAAACCAACCTCTCAGAGTTGACATGAGGGTTTTAAAGTGCCTCCTGTGTGGGAATGTGCCTAGCACAGCACTCGGCACAACACATGGTCTCAGCTACAACTTTCAGAGTGGGGCAGACTCTTGGCTGTTTGCTCAGCACCTGGAGCCTGGGTCCTTGTCATTGGGCCCAGGAGTGGTGATGGACAGGAGTATTTTCCCAGTTGGACCAGGACCAGGGGCCATCCTCGGTGGTGTTACAACCCAGTAACTGTCCCCACCACTCTCTACTGAGCATCCTCCTTCACTCATCTGTCCAGCAGATACTCCTGGAATACCTAGTATGGATAGACATTATCCTAGGTACTGAGACTAGAACGATGCATAAGAAACCCCCTGCCCTCATGGAGCTTCTTACCTACTGGCAAGGGCAAAGAAAAGAAACGAGGAAACAAGCGAAGCATAAAACATTCAAATGGATGTTGTGCTGTGAAGGAGGCAGGCAGGGAAATGTGGTAGGAGCTGGTTGGGATGGGAGGAGGGACTTTGAATGGGGTGGTCAGGGAAGGCCTCGCTGAAGAGGTGGAAGATCGGGCAGTTCCTGATATCTGTGTGAAGCTCCCGGGGAAGAGCATTGCAGGCAGAGGGACCAGCAAGTGCAAAGGCCCAGGGGTGAGATCTGCAAGGAATCCAGTGTGGCTGGAGGATAGCGCGTGGTGAACTGTGGTGCCAGTGGTGGGTGAGGTAGGATTGAGGCAAGAGGGGGCTTTACAAGACAGAGCAAAGGGTTTGTTTTTTATTTGGTGTGAGAAGAAGCAGTTAGTTTTAAGCAAGGGATGAGAATGATCTAATTGTATTTAACTCTGCAGAGAAAACTGGTGGGGCAGGAGTGGAAGCAGGAGATCAGTGAGGAAGGAACCGCAGCATTGAGGCCAGAGATGATGGAGACTGGACCAGTGCAGTAGTAGTTAGAGACAATGAACAGTAATTGGATTTGGGACATATTTTAGGGATAAAGAGTGACTAATAGATTTGGGGCCTGAATATCTGGGAGAAAAGTCCTCCCATTAACAGAAATGGGGGAGGGGTAGACACATTTGCAAAGTCTCCCTGATGGGACTAGAGATTGGTGAGGACTGTTTCTGTGCCAGATTCATCATTTTATCGCCCTGTGCTTCGTGCAGGGCCTGAGAGGATGAGGTTCTCGGGAATGGTTTGTGGCGTGGGTAAGCTCATTAGGGGAAAGGGCTCAGGACGAGATGAAAAGTGTGAATAAATGAAAGGAGGAATTAAAGCACTCCCATGCTTAAGGTGGAATAGCACCCAGCCTTTCCCTAAGTGGGTGACGCACAACACCAACCCTTGGCTCTAAATGACTACACAGCAGAGAGTTTGGGAACCAAGGTGTACTCTTGCCTCCCTTTCTGGAGACTCAAGATGCACATTGGGTCCCAAAAAGGCTCTCACAAAAGATCCCATTTAGCCCTGGCCGGTGTCGCTCAGTTGGTTGGAGCGTTGGCCCATGCACCAAAAGGTTGTGGGTTCAGTCCCCAGTCAGGGCACATACATAGGTTAAAGGTTTGATCCGTGGTTGGGTTGTATACGGAGGCAACCGATCTCTCTCTCTCTCTCTCTCTCTCTCTCTCTCTCTCTCTCTCTCATCAGTTAAAACATATCCTTGGGTGAGGGTTTTTGTTTTTTTGTAAGATTCTATTTAATTTGGGTTAAGCCAGGATTTCTCAGACTTTACTGGTCACAGAGCCTTTTTTTTTTCTGGTGCTCTTATTAACATCTGAACAAGAAAGGCTCTTCAGGCCGGCCCTGCTCATATCTGCTCAGTTGCTGGCTGCCTCTGCAGCGGGTCAGAGGGCCAGAGTGCCCTCCCACCCCAGCTCCTGGGAACTCTCCCTCTGTGGCTGAGGATTATGCTGAAGACAGTGCCATAATTAGCATCATAATAATGGCTATCCCTGACTCAGGCCCCTCCCTGGGCTGCGCGGTGAGCAGTTTCCACGCAGCGTTCATTGAAAGCTCATCGCTGCCCTGCGACATGGGCACTGTCATCGCCATCCTCATTGTACAGATAAGGGAAGCAAGCCTGGGAAGGATTAGGTGGCTTGCCAGCTGGGAAGTAGCAGAACCAGGATGTAGTCACATGAAGGTTGCAGAGAACCCCCCTTCCCCACCAGCCTAACCACTACCCTATCCTGCTAGGGGCTGGGGACCCTCCCCCATCTATCCGGGACCCTGGTCCAGCCACACTGGGGCCCCCAGTTTGGTGTCTGCATCGCTAGCTTGAGTGTGGCCTCCCCTGGCACTCCCTCCCCCTGCCCCCAGCCATCCTGGAGCCAGTGCTGAGCATCTCAGAAGCCCCTGGAGTTGGAGAGTTTTAAACAGGAAACTGGTATAATTTTGGTCAGAAGCTCAGGCAAGAGGGGGAAGCTCTGCCAGGCACAGCCACATCCAAAAGAAACAGAGAGGGAGGGTTTAGGGTTTCAAGTTTGTGCATTTAAGGGGTATTAAGGCAAATAAAGGACTTTTATTCGGCCCTGTCCAGGCCCAGCCAGGTCCTGCTTTTCTAGTCTACCATGACCACCCCCCCTTATTGGATTGAATGGAACTGGGGTCGAGCAGGGGAGCCCAGCACAGGGCAGCCCCACCCCCCACCCTCCCCTTTATGACTTGGCGTACGAGCCCCCTCCACCCCCTCTCCCAGGCTCTGTCCCAGCCAGTGTGTCCCCCTTCTCAGCCTTCCCCTCCCTCGTTTTTTGTTCTTGTTGGGAGCTCCCCAGAGATCGGGCCACTGTCAGGGCAGCCGGTGCAGAGAAGACACAATGGAACCCTTGTGAGGCTGTAGGCCCCCCCCTGCCCCCTCCCCAGGGGTCCTGTGGAACATTCCTCATCCTTGCCCAAGACCTCCCTGAACCTTGTCCCCTGGAAAACCAGACTAAACCGGTCTGGTAGGGAGAGGGATTTTCTGGATCCCGGGAGCCTGTTCCCCCCGCCCCGCCCCCCACTTCTCCTGCACCCCCACACCCATGGTCCATCCAAGCCACAGTGCCAGCCCCGGATTTAGCGGTTTTATTAGATACCAGTTCATTCTTCCCTCAGGTTTCCTCAACCCGTATTCAATTGCATTTTAATTCCACAAACATCTATTAGCCTTCAAGGGTGAGGGGATGAATAAGCAGTGGCTTCTGGTGGGGGAGGGGCACTGTGGCCGGGGAAGCAGAGAGTGGTCACATTGCCGGGCACATCATCAGGAGTAGCATTTATTGAGCGTTGACTATGTGCTGGCTACGATCTATGTGGTCACAACAACCCCATGTGGTAGCTGCTGCTATTCTTGCAGGAGAGGAAACTGAGGCAGGAGAAGTGATGCTCCTTGTCAATGGTTAGAGTCTGCAAGTGGCAGAGTCGGGATTCGAACCCAGGCCGGCTGCTTTTCAGGCCTGCTTTTAGCCATCCACTGCATCGATCAGAATGCTTCATTTCCAAGTGTCCGTGAGCCAGGCCCTGTCTTCACCACCACAACAGCCTCTCGCCAGGACACATGCTTTAAGATGCATGATGCATGTTTCGATCATGGTTCAGGATGACCACGCAGGTACTGGAGAAACGGAAAGGAATTGCAGGAGGCCCAGAGCTCCTGGGTCCTGCAGAGCTGAGATTGGACCCTCTTCTGGCTCAGTTGAATTTCACGTAAGCCCACAGCTCAGCATCGACAAAATGATGCTGTGAATGAAGGCCAGTTACTGCAGGAGACCAGGATCCGGGGCCAGACAAGCCGCTCTGTCTCTGAGAGCTGGCCATGTGCTCCAGGGATTTTCCTGACGGACCGATGGCTTTGTGTTTGTTCAGTGTTGGGAAGCTTTGCTGGGAGTGCCTTTGGGACTGAGCTGCTCTGGATGCCTCTTCCTGGGCTGTCCCTCAGGATGCTGCATGACACCTGTCTGCAGAAGTTTCTGGTCTCCCCACCTGGGCCAGACATATCCAGGCCCCTTGTGACCCCCTCTCTGAGAGGCGGGCTGCCCAGGGTTGGGTGGAGGTGGGCAGGGACTTCTCGGGCCGTTTGTCAGATCATAAATCAGGGCTAATTGCAGAGCTTCCCCCCACGGATGCGCGGTGTCTGCCCGGAAGGCTGTCTCCTGGGAAGGAGACTTCGGGAAGGCCACCGTGGCTGTCTGCCATGCGGGGACCCCTCCCTGGCTGCGGGCTGCAGGGCCTGACCTCCAGGCTCAGGCCACACAGCCAGTCTAGGGCGGCGCCAGGACCAAACCTCAGATGTCCTGACCCCCAGTCTGCCGCTTTTTAAACTCCATGTGCTTATTTACTAGTATGTATTTTTAAGCAGCATCAGAGTAAGAATGGCAGGATTGCCGAGGCTCAGGGATGGGTACCCGAGGCTTCACTGTGGCACCCTTGCTGTTTGTGCGCATGTTTGAAAATTTCTGAAATCAGCAGTGAAAGCCATACACTAAATGCTACCTTCCCTGAACGGAAAGATTGCGTTCATTCTTCCCTACAGCTCCCTTTGCTTCCTCCACAGGACGGAGGCTAACGCGCAATTGTTTCATGATTCTTCTGTTCCTGTCTGTCTCAGTGGAGTGAGCTCTTGCACTGGTGCTGTTGGCTTAGCTTTGTTGCCTGGTGTATCTGTGTCTGCCAGCACAGAGCCACGCATATGTAAGTACCTGTGGAAGGAATAACATAGTGCGCATGTGGCTTCTGGAGAAACCTCATCAGCTTTGGGGAGTTGCGGGGCATAGTGGGAGAAAATGAAAAGTATCTACAGGAGTCAGGGCACCTCAGGGCGTGGTTAAGAGTGTGGAAGACAGTTGGAAGCCCACCTGCCTGCTTTCCCCCCATCACTTCACCTGTAGAATGGTGACCACGATGGTTCTGGTGTCAGAGCCCACGTCACCCACGCAGGTGCGCCTGGCACATGACGAGTGCTGTTTCCACGCAGGTGGGCGGTCTTGTTGCTTCATCCAGGTCCCCCAGCTACCCACCCAGCGGCATGGTAGCATCAGTTAACCTCCCTGGACCTTCTCGGCTGCCTCCACGAAGCAGGGCTATTGGTGCCGTATTTATCTGAAGGAAGGCGCTGGCTCCCTCCTTGGGTTCTGGGCTTTGGAAAAGCACTGCTTACTTCTGCACAGAAGATATTTTTTTAAAAAAAATATATGTTTTTATTGATTTTAGAGAGAGGAAGGGAGAGGGAGAGAGAAACATTGATGTGAAAGAGAAATATCCACTGGCTGCCTCCTGCACACCCCATACTGGGGGTTGAGCCTGCAACCCAGGCATGTGCCCTGACCGGGAATTGAACTGATGACCTTCTGGTGCAATGGAACAAAACTCAACCAACTGAGCCACACCAGCCAGGGCCGCACAGAAGGTTTTTATCTCTGGCTTGGATCTGGCTGCCAAGGGCTCCACTCTGTTTCCCAAAGCCCTGGGTTCCTACCCCCACCCCGCTCCATCCCCGTCTGCAGGAATAAAGGAGACGCTCAGCTGAAGTAGTCCCTGGCCAGGGCAGGTAAGAGGTCTGCAGGATGCTGCGTGAGCCTGGGTTCTGAGCAGGGAATGCCTCTCGAAGATGCACTCCAGGGGCCACCAGTGCTGGGGACATCTGCTTGTCCACCACCTGAGGCACTGGAGTCCAGTCTGGGGGCTGGCAAGGTGTCCTGCCACGTGACTTGGGGCCACCCCTGTACACCCTGGGAGCTGCTTGTCCCTCTGCAGACCTGATGCGATGTTTCATGGGTGAGAGGGCCAGCTCTGTGCTGGGGGAAGGGGTCTGGGGGTGCCTTTGGACCCCTGCTCTTTCTAAGCTAGAGGGCATGGCCGCTGCAGGCCTGGTCTGGGGGACCTTCTCCAGTGGCAGCAAGACTTGCTGAGTGTGCACAGGCCCTTCCTGGGCAGCGTCTCCTTTATGAGGTCATCCTAATGCTCATCAGAGATGAGCTCCCATCTCCATTCCTATTTCATACATGAGGAAACTGAGGCAGGAAGATGGAGTGATTGCCCAGGTTACATAGCTATGAAGAAGCGGTGAAACGCGTTCGGACTCAGGCCAGGTGGCTGGCTCTAGACTTGAAAAGCTTAATGATGATTCATTCTTAGCACCCAGTCAAGTGGACGAAGGCAGATCCCCATCCTCCCTTTTCTACTTCAACTCCCTCAGCGGGTGCCAGAGGCAGTGGAGGGGTGTTTGGGAGCACTGGTGTTGGGGAGATCCCCGGGGTCTTTCCGGGAGAGGGAACAGCAAACACAAAGTCTCAGGTGTGTTCAGGGACCCAGAGAAGCAAAGCTGGCTGTGGCTGGTGGGTAGGGAGAGCCCCGGGGGGGCAGTAAGAGGGGGGGGGCTGCAGGCCTTTGAAGATGTTGGATTTTGTTCTGAGAGCAATGAGAAGCCTTCCGAGGGTTTTAAGCAGAGGAGCTCCGGGTTCTAATTTACATTTTAAGTAAACCTCCAGCTGCTGCATGGAGAATGGATTACAGGAGCCAAAGTAGGAGCCCAGAGAGACCAGAAGGTAGAAATGGAAGTTAGGACTGCCCCCCAGGAAGGGCCTGTGGGGGTTAGGACTGCCCCTTAGAAGGGCCTGTGGGGTTTGGGCATATCACACACACACACACACACACACACACACACACACACACACACACCTGTCAGAGCTCAAGAACTCAGGGGAGAGAGGTAGCTGGTGTCTGCAGGTGGGGGCTACAGATGATGGGGATCCAGCATGTAGCTGAGCGGTAGGGAACTTCAGTTCATCCAGACTGTCCCCAAAATAGTGGGAAAGAAGAGGAAATGGTGAAAGAAAATGATACCGAGAACTTTGCTAAAGAAGCCCTCTGAGTCTGCTCAAACTCAGTGATTTTATTATTGTTCACATTATTTTTAATGTTATTATTTAAACATTCATCAAGAATAAGTAAACATTAGTTTAAATGTTATTGCTTTAACATTGAGCTGCTATGGTAAACGGTACACCTGCCCCTTGATGGGAGGGGACAGTGGTGGAGACGGGGTGTGGGGAGAGGAATGTGGAGCTAATTCTATTGACCGCCCGTCAGTGGGATACTTGATGTTTTCCAGGCCCCACCAGGTCTAAGAAAATAAAGGGCGTAAACACAGACTGTAACTCGAAGTAGGGCACAAATGGTGCCGGAAGCAAAATCCACAAGGATAGTGAAGGCTTTTTAGAGGACAAACGCGAGAGACTGGTGGAGAAAGCCTTTACTGAGGGAGCCTTAAAGGACTGGGGTTAGGAGGAAGGCGTTCCACGTGGTGGGGCAGCCTTTGCCAATGCTTGACGTGGGAAAACATGGGGTATATATTTTCATCAAAGAAAGAATGACAGCCTTTGGTGGTAATTCTGGGAACATGTGGAGGAGTAGTGAAATGTTAAATTTGAAGGTAGGTTGGAGCCAGATTCTAGAAGTCCTTGAATGTGGAATTTGAGCTTAATTATTCAGCCTTGGAGAGGCTTTTAAGGTTTTGGGTCAGGACAGTGGTCTGGGGTCTTGCTCTGACACATGTGTAGAGGATGGGCTGAAGCAGTGAGAGACTGGAACAGTTTGTCTACTGCAGGGGTCCGAGCCATAGAAGATACAGGCCTGATGTGAGCAGGGACATGGGTGGAGATGGGGGGCAGAGGCGAGAGGCAATGGGAAGACTCTCTAGGACTTTGGGACGAATGGATGAGGCAAGAGCAGAAATGATGATGTCTGAGTTTTTGAGCTGAGGTGCCTGAGAGATTATTGGGGCTGCTAAGAAAAAGGATGGGAATTCAGAGGATTTGGAAAGAGCCCGAGGAGGCGCCAGGGTGATGAACCCAGCGTTGGGCGAAGAGGTTATGATTCTTTCTCCCTCGCCCTTTTGTTCATCAGAGTCCCATTCCAGCAGCGTGGCCTCAGCACTGAGGGAGGTCTGACTCGCGTTTATTAAATCTCGAAAATAAGAATAGAATGTTGCCAGCCCAGAGCCCGTCCGCCTGCTCTCTATCAGATTACATTGTTACTCATCTTTACTCTGCTTCCTTGACCCTTTCTGCTTTTAGTTGAATTCACTTAGGGCCACAGGCAGGGGCCATATCAGTTCGTTTTTTTTTTGCTTCTGTGGACCCCAAGTACATTGCAGTGCCTGGCAATAGAAGAGTTCAATAAGTTTTGTGTACAGAAGGGAGGAAGCAAGGGAGTGAAGGAGGGAGGGAGCGAGGGAGGGAGCGGAGGCCTTATTCGTCTCAGCTCAGCGCTGAGCCTAGCCCTCGGAAGTCCCTTGACTAATATTTGTGGGCCAGTGTGCGGTGGATGAGTGATTCTTTGCAGGCTGAGGTTTCAAAGCTCCCCTCTGGTAACTGTCATGCTTGCAGTGGTATGTTTATCTTTAAGGGTTGGATCCGAATGTTTCTTTCAAGTCCAAAGGCATGTACTAACCCCAGCCTAAAATAACAAGTAGATTGCATTTCTAAGGGGGACTGGCAGGCCAGGGAGAAGATAGAGGAGAAGGCAAGCGAACCTTTCCACTCTCCCCCCCCGCCGCCCCCATGATTTCTGGGATGGAGGTGAGAGCTACTAAAACAGCGTGGGGTGTGTAAGTGGGGTGAGCCATGAGCCCAGCTCCAGGGGCGCCTGGGGAAGACTCAGGGGGAGAAATCAGCTTATGGAGAAAGAATAGACCTTCTCCTGGTCGGCTGCGTTTACTAGTAGCAGTGAAACCGCGGCCATCCTGCGGGGTGTGGGGAATACTCGTCTGATGTCTTAGAAGTGGGAGCGGGTCCTGCTGATCGCAGGCTGAAGCAGCCCGGAGATGCCCACCCGGAAGAAACCATGCTGGTTGCCACTTTTCATAAAGGTTGGTCTTACCGACGCCCGGCTGGGGGCCACGGACGGGTGCCTCTGCCCAGAAAGCCAGTGAGAACACAGAGACCTCGCCAATGACAGGTGGCATTTCTGGCCACTTTCACAGCTCTCTGTGAGCAAACGTGGGGGAAAAACTGCTTCCACGGAGGCAAACATCACCGCAGGGCTGTTCCTCAATGTCCAGGTGAAATTAGAGAGGGATGGGGGCTAGGGTCTGGCTGCCCACCTGGTGTTCTGGCTGCTGGTTTCTAGAAAGTGACTGTTTCTCAGGGTGAGATCAAGACCCAGGCTGGGAGGCCCGAGTTCTAGTCTTGGTTCTGAGAGTCACTGGTGGCGGGACCTCACCTTCGTTGCCTAGTCTCTCCGAGCCTCTGGTATCTGTCTTCTGTATTAGGTTCCGAGAGCTGCTGTGACAAATGACCATACACCAAGGTCCTCAAAACACAAGCAATGTAATCGCTCACATTTCTGGAAGTTGGAAGTATGAAATCAAGGTGCAGCCAGGGCCGGGCTCACTCTAGGTTTCCAGGCGAGCATCCTACCTGCCTCCTCCAGCTTCCTGGGTTGCTGGCAGGCCTGGCGCCCCCTGCTTCACAGCGGTGTCACCGCCATCTCCGCCTCCGTCCTCACACAGCTGGCTTCCTTCCGCGCGTCTGTCTTTTTATGTGTTCCTTCCTTCAGTGTGTATTCCTTATTTTGTTTTATTTTGTTAATCCTTACCTGAGGATATTGTTTTCATTGCTTTTCAGGGAGAGTGGAAGAGAGGGGGGAGGGGCAAAGAGCGAGACACATCGATGTGAGAGAGACACATCGACTGGCCGCTCCCGCATGCACTCCAATTGGGGTGGGGAACGAACCTGCAACCCGGGTGCGTGCCCTAGACTGGGAATCGAACCTGTGACCCTTCGGTCAACAGGCTGATGCTCTAACCACTGAGCAAAGCCAGCTAGGGCCTGTGTGTCTAGCTTTCTGTGTGTCCTCTCCTTTTATAAAGAAACAATCATTGCTTTTAGTGTCTTCTCTAAACCAGTATGACCTCATCCTAACTATATCTGCAAATACCCTTTTTCCAAATAAGGCCACATTCTGAAGTTCCGATGAGCATGAACTGGGGGGTGGAGGGGCGCTATGCAATCCATTACACCTTTCTCCTTGCAAGTGAGGTTGTACTTCATGAAGTTCACCATCTGTAGTTCCTAGACAACGATTAAGTGCCTGTTGGGTGCAGCATGTTGGGGAAGGGGGCCCCAAAAGTCAGTAAGACAGGTTTGGATTTTCCAGCCTCACTCATCACAAGCCCCCATCAGCTGCACGGGTGCTAGGCCTGTTCCGGGTGGGGGTCCCGGAAGCCAGGGTTTTCCCCAAGAAACGGAGCTGCCTGAGCACGACTCCTGCAGTGTCTGCACTGACTGCGTGGACGTCTAAAGGCCATTGTCAGAGGATCCCTTTTATGTCACTTGCTCCACTATAAGAGTCTGTCTGACTCATCGGGGCTGGGAGACCACTCTGATTCCACAGACGCTCCATCCAGCAATGTTTGGAACACTGGCTGAATAATCACAGAAGTCGTTGGCAGATCTAAATCAAACGTGACTTTGGGAGGCCAGTTCCTTCGACACTTCCCGAGCCGGGAGGAAACGCACCCGAGGTCAGCGGTCAGCGGTATGCGGCGGTCAGATGACTTTTGGTGGAGCTCATGGGAACCAGAACACTTCTCATTTTAATGGTTATATAGTTATCTGAGTGAATATTTGATAAAAGGGATTTAACAATCAAACACATGGCTTCCTAGATAGTATAACCTAATTCAAGGTTAAGTTGAAAAATTGAGTTGGTTGGAAGCCGTTCAAGAGAACAAGATTCAGTGAAGACCAGTACAGGGGGAGATGGGTCAGGTAATGAGTGGCTGTGGATATTGCGAACAGGGTGAGGGGTTATGGTTTGGGACATGGTGGAGTGGATGAGAGACCTTGGCTTTTATATCTGGGTTTGAATCTCAGCCGAATCGCCTACTGGCCTGGGAACCGCAGTCAAGTCGGTCAGTGCCTTGGAGCATCAGTTTCCCCATCTGGGAACTGGGTGGGGGAGCCCCTGGGGCACAGAGCGGACCATTCCTGTGGGGTGTGGAGCTCTTGGCACGGGGGGAGAGTCACTATAGGCTGAATGTGGCTGTCAGATTAGAGGCGCCTCCCATGGGGTCTGGAAGACAGACCCAGACTCCAGTTGCCCCAGAAAGGGGGCCATGGGAGTTGGCTGGGTTTCAGGGCTCTGAGCTGGGAGTATCCTGGGAAGCAGCCTTCTGCAAATTCGAGGCTGGAACGGGGCCTAGGAGGAGATCCTATTTTAGTCATTGAGGAGGCTTTGGTGGTTTTGTTTTTTGTTTTGTTTTGTTTTTAGCTCTTACTATGTGCCAGGTGCTTCACTTGAGTTTTTCTTGCTCCTGCAGCAACCCCATGAGAAAGGTGATATCATTCCCATTTTACAGATGAGTGCACTAAGGCTCAGAGAAGTAAAGTAACTTGACCAAGGTCTTATAGCTAGAAGAGGTGGATGGAGGACTGGAAGCTCCATCCAGCACCTTGCTGCTACCGCCCTAGGGACTGGTGTCTCTGAACCTGGATCCAGAGAACAGCTGTAATGATAGACAGACCTGATGCAGGAGAGGAGACAGGAAATTGACCAGAAAATCCTGCATCTCTTTATACACAAGGAAGGATCCCCTAGGTAAAGGCATCCCACAGGCTTTTGCTCTTCATTTCACCGGGCTTCCTAGAAAGGAGTCACCAGGGCTTATCTCCTGATCTCTGACTTTTACGTTTCTCTGCAGCGTAGGAGCCAGTAATATTGTCTGTCCAAAGGCATCGTCCAGAGACCACAAGGATGGGGGGTGGGGATGCAATCTCATGGGATTAAAAAGCAATTTGAACATGAAATGACTCCCTGGGGCCTGGCAGCTACACAGGGAGAGGGATGTAATTTGACATTTCTTGGAAATTGGTATTCGCATTTCCCGGTGGACCTGGGTTGTGGACAGTCTTCTGGTTGTGTTTTCCTCACCATGGTAGTGCTGACTGCTGACTGCCCTTATTCATACAGGGCTGGCATTTCCATTTCCACCTGGACTTTCACTTGACAACAGGCCTGAGTTAGTTTAGCATTTGAATCTATTGTGGTTCACTGTGTGTCTTTCTTGAACTTTGTGCCTTAACTTGTTCCCATGCCTGCACACTACACAGAGACCATGCTCGTTATAAAAGCTAGTGGTAATCATATAGTGATGACCATGTGCCAGGCCGTGTTCTCAGCCCTTCACATGTCCTCAAGTATTTAATCCTCAGCACAGCCCTCATTTTATAAATGAGGAACAGAGAGGTTAGGTGACTTGCCCAAGGTCACACAGCTCAGCTAGGACAGAACAGGATTAGAACCAGAGTCTGCCTTCCTAACAAGCACTGTGCCACACTGAGTTGCCTGGGAGTTCCTGTGACACACAACCCAGCATACCCTGAACAGACGTCTATCGCTGAGTTTATAATAGTTGAGAGTGCTCACTTATTTTCCTATTTATCTCCACTGCGAGTTCTTTGAAGCTGGGGTGTGGGCTTATTTTGTTCTGCTTCCCCAGGACCCAGCATGGCACTTGGCACATGGGGAGTGTTTGATAATGTTGTTTTTGTAACAAAATGATTTGAAGTTCACTTTCAGGGAAATTTACATCAGTGGGTGCCAAGAAATCAGAAAGAAGCCATTTGAGAAGCAAAGAGCAGCTGGTCGGTGAGATGTGGGGCAGAATGACCAGCTCCTTGCTCGATGCTGAACTAATGCAGAGGTGGGTTTGTGAATCCGGATGTGGTTGGTGCTTGGTGTTGATCTAGAGATGTGCTGAGCACAGCTGAGCCAGCTCTCCCGGACCATGGTAACCCGTGTGGCCTTCCGGTCAGAGCAGCCTGGGCTTGAAACCGGGCTCTGCCTCTGATTTTCTTTAAACCACAGCTTCCTCTCCTGTAAAGTGGGTTTGTTATGAGGATTAAATGAGATAGACAGTGAAAAGTGCTCAGTGCAGAAACTCGACTCATAAGCCCTCCATAAATATAAGCTTAATTCAGCTCACATTTTCAGAATCACTTTCCCAAATAGCAGCTGCTGGGCCCCCACACAGCTTGGCGAGGCCCCATTCCGTAGAGGAGGAACCCGAAGCAGGAAGAGCACAAGAGTGATTGTGTAGGTCCCGGAGTGAGAAAGAGAGAACGAGAGTAGGGCCAGGGTGACTCGGACATCAGTGCTTTACCCGCATCACCCCACTGCCCGTGTGCCATTGGGAAAGCTGGGGCTTTCCACCTTTTGGGCCTTGTGAACAGTGCCGTTATGAGCAGGTGTGCACATTTACTTGTTGGAAGACCTGTTTTCCAATTTTGGGGATATGCACCACTTATTTTTTTTAAATGTTTTTATTGAGAGAGAAGAAGGGTATGGGATAGGAGAGATAGAGACATGAGAGGAACAATGGCTGTCCCCTGCATGCCCCCTCCTGCACTTGATCTCTTGGTTCCTGGGTCGGTGCTCAACCCCTGAGCCACACCGGCCAGGCACTTTTCTTAAAATTTAAAGGAATAGGCAGATGCGTCATTTCCTAATATTACTAAACCAGCAGATATTTATAATTAAAGAATTTGGTTACTATCTGTCTCATCCCCTCAAATAACAGACTTCTGGTTCTACAAATGTAGTTTAAATATCTCCATTTCCCTGATCAATAATTGGAGATTTAAGTGTACACACACCCACACACTCACTCACACTCACTCTGGCTTGCACACACGTCTGTGCCTTCTCACACTGTAGCCACCGCTTTCCCACTGGTTGCTGTCCAACTAGGAGACTGTGTCTCTGTTTATGTTTATTGACATAATCTGATGTTCCGGCTTTATAACTGCCTCCATTAGGCACTCAGCGCCATTCAAGGGATGTGAGAAAAGAGAGAGAGAGAGAGAGAGAGAGAGAGAAAGGCACACTCTACAATTAGCCTTGGAAATAGAATCAGAAATACAAGCACTATTAGTCTTCCAGTGATAAACTCCTAGATGACATGTGCCAAGTTTTATGCCTTTTACTAAACATTTTCTTTAGCTCCAAGTGTAAAATGTGGGGCTCTGCAAATATTTGTCCACTGAGTTCATCATAGCCCTTTTTTGATGTGCTGACGGCCCCTTACTGAACACGGCTGCCGTGGGTGCAATAAGGAACCCCCAGGAGAAGAATAGAAGGGTTAACTCACTTCCCAGGATCACCAGTGTCACAGTGAACCCCATGAATGAGCAGGGCTGGCAACACCATGTCTTGCCATTGGCCTGTTTCTTCGTGCTGCATCTGGTGGAAATCCACTCTCAGTGATTAAGCAAAACAAGCTTCCCGATCTTTGCCAGGTGGGCCTTTGGGCTGTGTCATCTTCTGTCATCCCACGGCGGGGCAGGCAGGCCTACCCAGGGCAAAGAGCATATACTGTGCAGATCCACAGGCCTCGCTTCAAGTTCCACCCTGGCCACTTCCTGGCTGTGTGACCTCAGACAAATGATGTAACCTCTCTGGGCTTTGGTTCCTTCATGAGGTTTCAGTAATCATGAAATGAGCTGGAGCTTGTAGAGAGTTTAGCGCGGTGCCTGGCATGCATTAGGGGCTCAGTTCTGTGATTGTTGTTACTGTGTCCTTCCTGTCTTTCTTCCTTCCGTCCATCCATTCCCCAGAAGACAGATACTTTCTGTTTCTGATGTAGGATAGAGTGGTGTCTAAACTACAGGGCTTTCATGGAGGGCAGTCCAAGGGGGAGATGATAAACATGAAAATAATCAGAATCCCAGAGGGCGTGCAGACACAGCCTGGGAGCACAGTCTGCTGGGGGTGTGGACCCATCTGCACAGAGTGACTTCCTAATCGGCTTCCTAAAGGATGAAGAGTCATTTGCCTGGCGGAGAAGGTGGGGCTGGCATTCCCAGGGAGGGTCCAGCGTGGGCAAAGGCAGGGAGGCGATTCAGACAAAGTGGGCAGTGTAGCCTGAGGTTAGGCCGCTCGAGGTCTCCAGGGGTGTGTGTGTGTGCGCATGCAGTTAAGGTGAAATCTGATAAGGCCTTATTACATACTAGAGGCTCTGGAGTCCCTCAGCCTGGCATGCACCCTCTTGCAATCCGGAACCCCTTGGGAGATGTCAGACTGCCGGTTTCGGCCCGATCCCTGCAGGCTAGGGCACAAAGCGGCAGGGCACTACACAGCTCCAGCTCATCCTGGCCCCACTGCGCCTGCCGCAGCGTGCGCACGGGGGAGTGCCCGCGGAGAGACTCGGGAGAGACTCATGCCCTCCCAGCTGTGCTAGCCAATTTTCAGGAGCACACTGACCACCAGGGGGCAGCTCCTGCATTGAGTGTCTGCCCCCTGGTGGTCAATACGCGTCATAGCTACTGTCCGGTCATCTGGTCGCCTAGGCTTTTATATATATAGAAAGCCTAAGGTGAGTTATGGGTTAAGGGAGTAGCGGTTACTTTGACTCTTGTACCCTGTAGAACCAGCCAATTTCAGCTCCAAGAGGGAACTCAAAGAAGGGAGCCCGCAAGAAATGGGCAGTTCAGTGGATGATAGGATGGCTTCTCTAGCTGCCTAGCCATCAACCCCACACCAAAAGGAGGTTGGGCATCATTATCAAGGCACATGCCAGGTTCATGCAATAGCTTCATTGGCTAGAGGAGGGGCTGGTGGGTTCTCTGGGGTATCTGAGGGAGGGAGAGGGGATGCCAAAGGGCAGCCCCCAGGCCAGGGCTGCTGCTGCTGTTGACACCAGAGGGCCCTTGGGGTTCCTGGGAATGCCAGGACCTGGCAGTGCTTCCTTGTGTCTGGTGAGTCCTTCTTCTGCAAGACAGGAGCTCAGCAGAGCTGATTTTAGAGAGATGACCCCAAGCAGAGAAAGGCCAGCTGAATGGCTGTGGGCCGGGATTCGGGGCCATGACTTGGGGACTGACACAAAGGAAGAAGGTGCACTTAGAGCAGATACAGCCCTGATCTCGGTTTGGCCACTTACGACTCCTGTGGGATCGTGGGCAACTCACAGAACGTCTCTGAGCCTCAGTTTCCACAGGGGGAAGTGGGGATCATAGCACAAGCTTGCTTTTGTGGGTTGAGATAATGGACTAAAGTGCCTGGCACAGCCCCAGTGCTCAACACCCGGCGTTAGTGGGCACAGTGTGAGTAAGTTGGAGACAGGCTGAGCTTCTCAGGTTCGGGACAGGTTGCCAAAAGGCTCTTGAAATGTCCACTTAGCTGCTGGGAGAAAGGCCTCTAAGAACTGGCTTTGCACCTTCATTTTCGCAAAGAAGAGACACAGAATAAGACACTGGGTCTCTCTGAACGAGGCTGAAATGGGGTGATACAACCACTCCCACCAGCAGGGTCTCAGTTGCATGCATGGCAAACACACGTCAAGGGCTATTTTGCTATTTGTGTGTGTGCGCAAAACCTGGCTCTGAGAGGCCTGGGAAGGAGTGTGTTTGGTCAGAGGACTGTAGTTACTGGCAGACCATCATGCAGGGTTGGACTGGGTTGGGCAGAGCCCTCCTGGGTCCTCCAGATCCATCAGCCCAGCTCTGAACACCTTGGGGGAAAGCACACCTGGACCTGGAGAAAAGTCTGAGCAGCTTGCTGGAGATGGGAAAAGAGACCTTGGGAACGGGCCCTTGGAGATGGAGTCTTCAGAGATCTCAAACTTTATAAAGCTACAAAACCACATTCTCAAAGGAAGCCCCAAATAGGAAACAGACAAAAGCAAAGAAGGAGTCCTCAGGGCATTTTAATTCTTCATTGTGTGGTGGAAAATGCCTCATTGTTTGTGGCATGTCAGCAGAGCTCCAGGGTGGAGGGTCCCAGACTTCATTTCCTTTTCCAATAAAATTAAAAAAAAAAAAGTTAGGACTGACATCTGCTTCTGGTTGTCAACCCCTTCCTGTTGCAGAATAAGGATGTTAAAAAAAAAAAAGACAGCTACCATCTCCCAGCACCATTATTACCACGAAGAAAGATTTGTCCCCACCTCACCCGAATAGAAAGGACAGACCTTTACCAGGAGGAGGCCCGGCTTCATGAAAACTTGTGTTTGCTCATTTGCTTATTTGAAACCTGCAGCAACAAAGCAGCGGTGGGAACCCCCTCCAGGGGGTTTCCGGGCACAGTTTGAAGAGTGTTGACTTACTCCAGTGCCTCATTTTACAGATGTGGAAACTGAGAGCCTGAAAAGCAGAAGCCCATTCATTGAACAGACACTTCAAAAGTGTCTGTTCCAGGGCCATGCACCATGCCCATGTTAGTACTGGGGCTTCAGAGAGAAATGCCATTCGGGAGGACTGGATCCCACAGGGAGTCAGCAGTAGAATCATTCATTCATTCATTCATTCATTCATTCATCAATAGCTTACTGGGCCACTATAGTAGACCAGCTAGATAGAAACACAAACTATGAACAGGGCCTACAAGATATAGCCTAATGGGGTTCAAATTCTGGTGGGGCAGACAGATAAAAGGAAAACTGAAGAAAGCAAGTAGATAAAATAATTTAGGGAGTAGAAGTGATACAAAGATATGAACCAGGAGGATAACATGAAAGACGATGTCTCTCTGAAGAAGTGATGTTTGTGTGAAGATCTGAACCCTCGGAAGAATCTGGCCATGCAAAGAAATGACAGCAAAACATTCCAGCCAGAGCAAATGGCCAGAGCCAAGGTCTTGAGGTGGAAATGGGGGTAGTGGGGGAGCTGCAGCAGGAAGGTTCCAGAGGGATGGGGCCGAGGGGTGAGCCACTTCAGATCGAGTGATCAGGGAAGACTTCCTTCGAAGAGGGGCAGTTGAGAGTCGGGCTTGAGAGCCCACCAGCCCTGGGACATTAGGAGGCAAAGGGGCTAGCAACGGCACCAAGGCGGGGACAAGACTGCATGTTCCAGGGACATAAAGAAGGCTGGTGGCTGGAGCAGAGAAGGCTGGGGAGCAGGAAGTGCAGCAGAAGACGGAGGGTCTTACTGAACTGCGTGAGTCAGAGACTAAGGAGACAGGGAAGACCAGCAGTCTCTTCCTTTCCCCAAGTGTATCCAGAAACAAAATCCACATCAGTGCGAGAAAAGCTGATGAGGTAAAGAAAGCACCAGAATCTAGGGACCTGAGTGACCGCCGGGCCTTCCTGTGTGCGAGTCTACTGCCCGCTCCGGGCCCCTCTGTAAAACAAGACTGTTAGTCTAGACAGGGAGATAAAGAGGCTTTCCCGTTAGTGCCGCTTCAGACCTGTGATAGTGGCTGCCAGTGCCCTGGGCTGGCAGGATGCCAAGGTCCCTTCTGGGTTGATCAGCAAAGAGTGCTGAGACCGATTAGTGATGTCTGCCACAGTTGCACGTAGGCCACCCATTTGCCAGTCTTGGATCACTTACGACTAAAATCGGTAGGAGACCACATTGGATATGCGTGTGCTTGACCTAACTTCAGCATCTGTGCATTTTCCTCAGAAATGAGTGTGGTGTGTGCCTCTGGCACTGACTAACATAACAGTAGTTAACATGTTACACTGCCTTAGAGTTTATACCAGGCCTTGGTGCTCATAACCCATGAAGTCCTCATGGCCGCCATGGGGGTGGGTGTTTAAGTCTTTTCTCCGTACACCAGGTATTGAGGCCCAAGGATCTTCTTTCTGGCCATGCAGCCAGCGAGAGGCAGAGCCAGAATTGGAACCCATCTCTGCGAACACCACACTTTCTGCTCTAACAGCTGCCTTCTCAGAGGAGGCGAGGACGCTGTCCCTGACAGAGAATCACTTGGGGGATGAGTCAGTGAGAATCGATGCTGACTGCCTGCTTCTCCTGTCCCTTCCTGCTCCCGGGAGCCTGCTGTCTCCAGTGTGTGCCGCCTGCGAATCCAAGTGCATGTAGGTTTACTGGAATCATCTGGATCCCAAGACGCCCACTGTCTGGTGGAGGAGGCAGGCTGGCCCAGCAGGAGCCTGGCAGCCCTCCCTTCCGACTGCTATTTGCTTATCCTCTTCCCGCGTTTCACCTCCGTCTGTCCCTACAAGGAAGCGTGAAGCGATAAAGCAGGGTGCCCAGGCCCAGGTCGGGGAGACCTTCAAGGCAGGGGATCCTGTGGCCAGCCGGGCTCTGCTGCCAGCGCTGTGATTAGTGGCCCGGGCAGTCTGATGGGGCTACCCTAGTGAAGGCCCCATCTCGGGCAAGTGTGGACCTGAGGCATGTGTTGGCCTGTTTAGCTCCTGGTGAGCATCGCCCACATCGGCGTGCGTGAGAGGGGGCTGAGGGCATGCTCAAGGGGGCTGTCTTGGGTTCCAGCCCTGACTTTGCTGCCTGCCAGCATCATGAGCTTGAGCAGGTCACTTAGCCTCTCTTTCTCATAGTACAATGGTATTGTCACCAAAATAATGCCACGTAACAAAAGACCCCAAACCTCTGTGGCTTAAAGCAACATTTATCTTCATGTTCAAGGGTGTGTGGTGGACTGCAACTTGGCTGGTCTTCCCTGGACTCCAGGCTGTGGGCTGCAAGTCGGGGTTGAGTCTGCTCCCTGGGTCTCTCCTCCTTCTTGAACCAGCAGCTGCTGGGGCCTGTGGTCAGCTCTATGCATTTATTCTGGGACAGTGGCTATTCTGATTTTCTCTCAGCAGTTGACCAGAGCATGAGGGGGCCCTCATAAGGACATGTAGGAACATCCATGCCTCTGCTCTGATGTCCCATTGGTTAAAGCCAGCCTCATGGTCAGGCCCAAGGTCAAGGGGTGGGCAGTCACTGCCCACATGAGGTTGAGGCAAGGGTATGGATGAGCAGTTCTGTTATGGGGAGGGAAGACTTGGGATCTAACTCAAGTTACCACTGAGATGCAGAAGGACTCATATACCAACCACTGCTCATACTCACGGAGCAATTGCCATGTGCCAGCTGCAATGCAAAGTGCCTCAGGTGTAACACCTGTGAGGTGGCCATTCCCCACCTCATCTACTTCTCCAATGGGGAAGTGAGGCTCTGGAAGCTGAAGTGTTACCAGGCCAGCCTGGGTCTGAACCCTTAGCCACTGTGGTCCAGGCACTTCCCCCAGTGTTTAGCTTACATACAGCCTGAGTGTTGCCCAGAGGTGCCTGCACTTATTCCTACTTTGTAGATGGGATGTTTGAGGCCAGAGCGGGGAGTACTGTAGCTGAGCTCACCATTCAGGAAGCTGGCAGGTCTGTCCACAGACCTCTGATCCCTTCCATGCTGAGTACTAAGATCTGTTCCTTTGGCCTTAAACATTTATTAGGCTAGGAGGGCAGGGGGCATCAGCCTGGAAGTCAGGATGTCCACATTTTGCCTCTGTTAGGTGTGTGATGTGGGCAAGTCTCCGTTGTTTAACTTGGCCCCTGCAGAACTGACGGTGAATGACAGGAAGGCCCATTTCCTCCGCGAGCCCTGCCAGTGCAGCCCTGCCCTTGCAGGGGATGCTATTTCTATACATCCTCCCTCCTGGGCCCTGACCCTGACCTTCCTCTGCCCCCAGTTCTGAGGCTAGGGAGAGCCTGGGGCTCCGAGGCCAGAGGATTTCCTGGCTCAGCCAACACACACTGGCCAGAGAGCATGCAGCAGGGCCCACCCTCCGCTCCTCGCTTGGGTTCTCTGTTTCCAGCGGATCAAGGCGGGCAGGGAGGGTGGCACAGGCTTTGTTGAAGAGTGGCTGGCCCAGTGTCCCGTGTTTGTCTCCCTGCTCTCTCCCAAAAACAAGAGTAGAGGCCAGGGCCCGCTTCACTCCTGGCCCAGCTGGAGCACCCTCATCCCTTTTGCCCTCCCCACTGCCTCATCCCTGCCTCCCACCAGTCCCCTAGGGCTCCAAACATAGCAGCCAATGCCTGCCTTTTATCCTTGCAGGGGAGGGGAGAAGGAAGTGAATTGGTATTTATTGACCTTCTTTCATGTGCCAGACACTATTTGGCAATAATTAATATATTGACATTATATGTATGCAAAATCAAATATATATAAATAAAATCACATATATATATATACATAATATAATATCATATATATTTTATAATATGTCCAAGAATGGCCTATAATATCAATTTCTAGCTCCCTGGCTGGGGCTCAGGGGCCTCCGCCTGAGTCTTGGCCCTGTTACTAAAAGCACATGGCCCAGCTTCCCTGAGCCTCAGTTTCCCTTTTGCTAAGTGATCTCTGACACCACTCCCAAGCCCGATATTCCAGAGTCCGGCCTCAGAGACCCCTCTTGAGCAAACACTGTGGGCCTTGCCTGTCTGAACAGGGAAAATCATCGTAGAGGTTTTATGGATTGTTTAGAATATTCACTGGTATCTAAGCCATTGATGTTTCTGGTTTCTAGAAATGAATCTGGTTCTGAGGACGGAGTCAACTTGTTCTGAACCTCCTTCCTCCCACATCCCCCAAAGACAGGCTCTTGAGTGGTTTGGGCTGGTCTTGCCCGTGGCAGGGTCTGGACAAGATAACCCTCTGCTTCCTTCAGGCTCCTGTTTTGTGCTTTTGCGCAGGAATTTGCACCCGGCAAGCTTCTCAGTGCTAATTAGAGACCTGAGAGGAGCAGGTAATTATAAGGATGGGGTTGGGATATCTTGACTTCTGGGGGTTGGTGGTGGTGGGGACTGCAGAAACTTGCATTTCATGCCGATCACAGGGACCCCAGGAAACCTGACCTTGTGTGTGTGGATGTGTCTTTAAAATTGCTAATTGTCAGGGTGAAAATATTTTCACACACTTGCTCTCCAGGAGAGCGTTATTACTGAGCCCACTGGCAGCCTCCTTGAAGTCAACCGGCCACAGTCAACATGGAAATCCTAATTAATAGATGTTCATGCTGCTCTTGGGCACAACAGCGGAAGTAATTATCATGATTTAATTGACTTTTCTCCCCTCTGTTATGCACTTCGCTTTTTCCATTTTCTTGATCTGGGAAGTGTTTTTTTGTTTTTTTATTAACCTCTTTTCTCTCTTTTTTTCCTGTTTATACAAACTGTCTCTCACACCAGTGCTCTACTTATCAAATCCTATTACGGTAAATATTGTGACAGCACAGAGCTCTATATTACAGAAACATCCAGAGCCTGAGCCAATGGCTTACTTATTGGGAGCATATTGGTTTGTAAAGGTGCAGTCAGACCCAGTGAAGTGTCTGGCAAGGAGGCAGGGAATCGATTTGCTTAGAGGTTCTGGTTTCAGCAAGCTCCTTGGGGCTACAGGGGACAGAGGGCCACCTGCCCTAGTGCCACAAAAGGGATGGTGCTGTCAAGATACACTTGGGGCTCAAGGAAATCCAAGGCACAAAAATGGGGGAAATCTCTGAACCTCTGGAGCCAGAAAGCCATCGGAAGAAATCTCTCTCTCTGGTCAGGCTCTCTCAGGATGGCTTATTGCTCTCTGTGTTGACTAGCATGGTGTGCTCATTTATCTTGACCTTGACCATCTGGTGAGTGGACACTGAGCCCTCATAGGTTTCAGTTCAATTCCCCACAGCCAACTGGCCATGCCCTCTGAGCCTCCCTGTGCAAGCCTGAATGCCTTTTATACTCTAAAGGTCAAGGGGTTGGCTACCCTGGACATAGATGTCCTCCCTGGACCAGTCAGTTGTGTCAAGTATGTGGGGTCATATGGTCCACTGCCCACTCCTCAGGAGCTATGGGCAAAGCCGTTTGCAAAATAGATAAGACTGTGGGAGGTACCAGCATAGCAGTACGTGGGTTCAAATCCTGGTTCTACCTACTTGGTGTGCATCCTTGGGCAAATGACTGAAACTTCTGCCTCTTGGTATTCTTATCTATAAAACGATAGCACCTACTTCATAAGGCTGTTATGAAAGATAAATGACTTCAATCTTGTGACATACCAGGTAAGCACTCAACAGAATGTTAACTTATTAGTAGGGTTAGGTGGACATGCAAGGCCATCTCTGATGTCTGATTAGCAGGTGAGAATATCCTAGAGTTACAAATGTTGAGAACTGCAAGGAGCCCGAGTAGGCATCTAGCTTAACCCTCTCATTGTACACAGAGGAAAGTGAAGCACAGAGAGGGGATGTAACCTTTTTTAAGCTCAGTTTTGACTAAAATGATATTGGACCACTGGGCATGCAGCTAAAGTTAAGACCAAGGTTTTCCTTAGGTCTCATTGGGGATTATTGAGAGTTATTGGCTTTGAATTAGAGCATCACAGATAATAAAACAAGGTAGAAGAGAAGATGAACACAGGGTTCTTCTCTTTCTTTCTTTCTTTCTTTCTTTCTTTCTTTCTTCCTTTTTCTTTTAAAGTACATTGGTTATCTTTTTCAGATGACTCTGGTGTGTTGGGTCAGTGGACAAGATGTCACCAATCAGCTGTTTCCTTCTCAAGGGCAGGGATTGTTTCTTCTTTGCCTCCTCTTCCTCTTCTGGAACGTTGTCTAGCACACTGTAGATGTCCACAGAAATTTCTAGAAATGAACTGAATGATTCCCTTGAGGTAAAAATGAGGGTCAGAAGGAGTCAGTTGTGTAGATAGTCTGTGTGGTTGGCTCTGCTTCTGAAAGGTGAGGCCATTAGATACAGGAACTGAGGTTCCAAGAATTTAAGATACTCCAAACCGTGACTGGAATGGAGAAAGGATAACCTTTTCTGGGTCTGTTTCTTAGGATGTTGCAGGCTGGAGAGGTTGAGAAGTGAGTGGAAGCTGTAGAAATGGCAACGAGAGGTGTAGACAGCTCCTTTGAGAAGTCTAGATGAGGCAGGCAGGAAAGCGAGAGGGTCACCGCTGTGCTTGCGGGTGGCAGTGAAGGGCTGAAGACAGCAGAGAACTTTTCCATGTCGCTGAGATGGGCCAGGGAGAGGAGGTACGCAGTAAATGTTTTCTGAATTAAACGAACTTCTCTCTGAGTTCTCAGGGTTGCCAGGTTCTTTCCTCTCATTCTCAGGAATAGTTGTGGATGAGGTAGTTGGGAATCATTGAGAGCCCAAGACTAGTATATTGGTTAAGGCAGTGCCTGGTGCCATAAGAGGTAAATTCGGGAGCTCAGTGGCTAAACATTTATTTCTCAGCAGCAGTTCAATGAAAGTGAGGAGCAGCTTTCCATACCCCTAGTTCCTTCCCTCTTCGATATGTGGCTTCTAAGGTTACCATGGAAGGAGAAAGAAATGGTAGAGAGGGCTCATCTGCTTCCTCCTCATATTGGCCTGGAAAAACTCACATCACTCCCATTCCCATTGGTGAAAACATATCACATGGCCACAAATGTGCAAAGGAGGCTGGGAAATGTAGTTTCCATCTGGACAGCCCCTTCCCATCCACAACTCTTCATTCTGAAAGGGGAAGAAGCATGAGTGCCTGGGGGCAGCCAACATTCTCTGCCCTGGAATGACAGCCCCTTTCAGTTATCTGAGGAGCACTTCCCAGCAGCCTGAGGAGACACAGTCTAACTCTGAAAACACATCAGGCCCCAATTGAAGATGAAGACCCTGCTCCTGGGGACAAAGGAGAGAGAAGTCACTCACCCTGGCCTCAGTTTCCCCAATTGTATAATATTCAGTATTGCCGGACGAAGTTTGGGAGATTAAAAGAACAGGGTTGGTACAAGCAGGTGGAGCTGAGTCTGAGGACCTGCTCTGTCACCCACTCGCTGTATGGCTTCGGAAGCATTGTGATCTTTCTGAGTCTTTGTAAAACCCTCCCTGAGTTGCTATGAGGATTAGCAGGACGCTCTGGGCATACAGTTGACGCTGAGTAAAAGTAACACAAGCTGTTGCTAGTAGCATCCAGGGCGCCTCTCCCTTCATTACATCATCAGAAATGAAAGGTCTTGACTTAGGTTTCAGACCAAGATGAATAGAATTGATATTGCTGGGAGATATTTTTGTCTTCAGCATTTTACATCACTCTCTGAGACAATTGGACAAGCTCATTTGAGTCAAGTAGCTGGAGGAGGGAGAGAGAAGTCGTCCACTTGGAGTTGGGTTTCTCTGTGGCCGTAAATCACTTAAAACACATGGCTTGGTATTGGTCACCCATCCCGACCTCCTGCTTTCTAGGGTCGTCCCTCATTGTTAAGACCTGCCTCACATCACAATTGGGGGTCTGGAGTTAAGGCCTTTGAGTTTGAGTTCAGCTGAGTTCTAAGAAATTGCTTTTGCAGTCTCTCCTTGGTACTTCCTCTCCGCTAGGGCGGGTGGATCAGCACCTCTCAATCCAGGCTCCTCCTAACTGTCATTATTTAGCTTCTAAGTTACTGGTCCTGGTTACTTATTCGGTGTGGTGATTGTTGCCTTCCCCCACCTTAGCTAATCTGTTGGCCTCTTGGGGGGCCTCTGATCACCAGTCAGCTGGGTTGGGGGCAGGGACAGAGGATGTGGTGGCCTCAAGTCTCTAAGGAAACCAAGCTGTGAGGGGGAGGGTACCTGGGAAAGATCTGAAAGGAAGGTTTCCCCAGGAGGGGCATGGCCATTCTGCCCTACTTCACATCTCGGGGGCAGTCAGGGCTACCCTGTGACCTGCAAACAAAGCTGGACCCTTGGCCTGCGGCTGTGGGAAGCCAGGCAGGACAATGGGAGGAAGGAGAAAGCATGGAGATAAAACCCAGGGCCCAAGCGTCTGGGTCCAGGATTCCTGAGGCCGGCTCCTCAAACCCCAGCGAGAGGAGGCTTCATGTAAACATGGGCTGGGTTTCCTGCACGCATAGGGCCCGTGCCGGGGTTTATATTGTGCTGTTATTGTTGAGATAATTATTCCATTTCAGGAGAAGCCTGAGCAAGGACAGGCATGCCTGATGCTTCCACAGGGACACTGCTATCACTCATTCATTCACGCCACAGACATTTATTGGCTTTGCTTTGCTTGGTGCTGGGAATATAAAAAAACATCTGCCCAGCCCTCTTCTCAATCAACTCTTCTCTGGGCCTGATTACAGACACCAAACAGAGTCTCACAATTCAGTGCGGCCAGAAACACAGTAGCAGGAGTGTTCCCAAGGTTTAGAAGTGGAGATGAGGGTGGAGACATTGACTACCTTTTGGCAGATGGACATCAGTCAGGGCCCAGGGCTGGGAGGCCAGGCGTGTTCTAGATGCCCCTGATTATCAAAGGTGGGCAAAGAGTTCCCTGTGGTGTTTTTTTATTTTTAAATCTCTACTGACTCTAAAGCAAAGGACTCTTAGATGCTATCAGGTAGGGGGGCTGACATTTATCCAGCACCTTCATGTGCTAGAAGCTGTTGTGGGAGCTTTTACAAATTACCCCGGTGATCCTTTAATCCTCAGGACACCCTGTGAGGTAGGGCTGACTTTGTCCCCATTTTACAGATGAGGAGGGTGAGGCCCATCCCGGTTAAGTAACTGGTCCAGGTCACATCACTAGGAAGTGGGCAGCTGGGAGGGAGCCCACAGGGGGAGATTCCTGAATTTCTAGAAAACTCCAGGCCCACATCCCCAGTGTCTGGATTTCCCACAGGCTCCTTACTGACTTCACAGCTTCCCTCCCCCCTCCACCCAGTTTCCCCTTCTGCAGTCTGACTAGTGAATGGAGCCTCAGTTCACTCACTTTTCAAAGCCATTACCAGGGAGTCCTCCTTGACTCTCTCCTTCTTCCCCCAAGAGCCAGCCCATCACCAGGTCCTGTTGATTCTGCCTCCTAAATAACTCTTGAATCCACCTCCTTCTCTCCATCACTGCCTCCATAGAAGCCACCCTGATCTCCCACCTGGACAACTGGTCTCCCCATCTCTCAGGCCTCTCCTACTAATCCAGTCTCTCTCTGACAGCCCTGTCATTTTTTTAAAGGTATGTTTATGTTTTAATTTATAAACTTTACTTTTTTGGGGAGCAGTTTTATGTTTACAATAAATTTGATCAGAAAGTTCCCAATTACTCCAACCCCCCCCCCCAATACACACGGTGTCCCCTATTACTTACATCTTCTATTATTTGGATATTTGTTATAATTGATGAGCCAATATTGATACATTATTGCTAATTAAAGCCCATAGTTTACATTAGGTTTCACTCTTTGTGTCGTACATTCTGTGAGTTTTGACAAATGTATACTATGTCCATTAATGCTGTTTAATACAGAATAGTTCCACTGGCCTAAAATCCCCCGTGCTCTGCTTATTCGTGCTTCCCTCACCCTTGAACCCCTGGTAACCATTGCTCTTTTTACGTCTCCATCATTTTGCCTTTTCCAGAATGTTGTATAGTTGGAGTTATACAGTATGTAGCCTTTTCTGACTGGCTTCTTTGAGTAAGCAATATGCACTTAGCTTGAGAATTCATTTCTTTTTTTGCTGAGTAATATTCCCTTATATGAATGGAATATTCATTTGTTTATTCTGTTTGTCCTGTTGAAGGGCATCTTGGTTGATTCCAGTTTTGGGTAATAATGACCATGAATAAACCGCTGTAAACATTCATGTGCAGGTTTTTGTGAAGACACAAGTTTCTGACTCATCCAGATTAGCACCAAGGAGCATGACTGCTGGATCCTACAGTCAGAGTGTGTTTAGTTTTGTGAGAACTGACCAACTATTTTCCAAAGTGATTGTACCAGTTTGCACTTCTACCAGCAACGAATGAGAGCCCCCATTGCCTCACATTCTTGCCAGCATTGGGTGTTCCCAGTTTTGGGGGTTTTGAGATGTTTGGATTTTAATAGGTTTGCAGCAGTATCTTGTTGTTTTATAGCACAGACATGTTGAAAAAGGCATTTTGGCCAGAACCGGTTTGGCTCAGTGGATAGAGCGTCGGCCTGCGGACTCAAGGGTCCCGGGTTCGATTCCGGTCAAGGGCATGTACCTTGGTTGCGGGCACATCCTCAGTGGGGGGCGTGCAGGAGGCAGCTGATCGATGTTTCTCTCTCATCGATGTTTCTAACTCTCTATCCCTCTCCTTCCTCTCTGTAAAAAAATCAATAAAATATATATATAAAAAAAAGAAAAAGGCAGTTTGGATCAACATAGCTCTCCCAGCATTCTGTGCTCCCACTACTCTTTGAAAAAAGTGCCCCCTCCTCTGATGGTCCGTCTCTGCCCCCCTCACCAGGTCACATCACCCCCTTCCCCTTGCCCACCCACACCATCCACACTATTCAGTTCCTAGAACAGTGTGAGCCCTTTCTTGCCTTGGAGCCACGCATAGGCTGTTCCCTCTGGTTAGAGTGCTTGTCCAGCCCTCTCTGCACCTGGCAGGTCCCTCTCATTCTTCAATGTTCAGCTCAGATACATCTCCTTGGGGAGCCCTTGCTCTACGCTCTCATTGTACTCTATTGCCTTCATGGCACATATTTCAAACTGGATTTATAGATTTATTTGCTGGATTATTTATTTAATAACGGGGCAGGGACCATGTTGGTTTGCTCACCATCGCATCCCAGTGTATTGCACTGCCCTTGGCATTGAGGTGTTACTCAATATTTATTTGCCAATTGGAGAATGGATGGTTGTGTTAGTTTAGCCGGACAGGAAAGGGAAGGGGAAATATTTACTGACCATCAATTGGGTACCAGCCATAGTCTGGCCACATTCATGTTCATTATCTTCTTCAATGTTAGGAGGGAAGATCATCTGTGCAGGTGAGAAAACCAAGGCAGAGGGGCTTAGGCCAGAGATCCCTGGCCCTGCAGTGTCTGCAGCCTGTCTCCTTGTTCAGCTGACAGCTCCCACCGGCTGCGGAGACACACTTAGTACAGAAAACCTCCATGGCTTCCCTGTCAGTCTTCACTGCCATTTCTGTGCCTTCTACCGAGAGGGATGTGAACATCCTAAACATTCTTGGCACTTCATTTTCTGACAGTGCCTCTTCGATATCGACCAAATGCGGCTGCTCACCGACACCACTCTGCACCCCCTCTCTGTGCCTTCGCCCACACAGTCACCTCCACCTCCTCCCGGAGGCCTGCCTTCACTGCTCCAACAGAAATACCCTCTCCCAACTTCGAGCGCCACAGCAGCTTGTCTGCCCCTTACTATTCACTTGTGCCTGACTGTCCGTGACTCAGGGTCAGGGCAGGGTCCTGGCTGGACATGTGGACCTGGGTTCAAACCCCAGCTTTCTTTCCTATTGGCTTAGTGAACTTGGGCAAGTAGTTTAAGCTCTCTGAGCCTCCGTCTTTCACTCCGTCTTTCATCTATAATGCAGAATAACAAGAAGACCTTGCTCGATTTGTTTGATGTTTAGAAACTAAATACAACCGCCAGCTCCATGCTGGCCCAAGGCAAATGGTGACTGTTAGATAATTACTCTCATTTGACAGTAGATGTCTCAATGCCACGGGTGTTACCTTCTACCTCCTCCAGGAAGCCCTCCCTGACCTTCAGCCTTAGTCCTTCCTTCCTGTTATCACCCACAGCACCTCATTGGTGACCACTTTTCATGCCTTCCAACAGTTATTTGAATGATTTTTTCTTCTATGCTGGACTAGGCTGAGCTCACCTGCAGTGGCTAAATTCACTGCAGATTATTGTAAACCCAGAAGGGTGGCCAGCCGGGAAGCAGAATCGGGGGCAGATAGGCCAACCTGTGGAGCAGAGAAGGTGCTGGCACTTCCGGCCTAAGTGCAGACACTGAGTTAAATACACACCTCAGCTGGGCCTTGACTTTTTCCTTTTGAAATTACTGTCTGGTCTCAGGGACCTGGGGACTTGCAGGGGAATAGTTGTACACCGCCCCCCCCCCCCAATTCCTGATCATCCTCAATTAAGTGCTCACTCCCATGTAGCAGAGGAGGCCACTTTGCCCCTAACCACCCAGAGAGAGCCTCCTGGGCAAGTAAATAACAGGTGTGGCTTCCCTTTGCAAAGGAATTTCTGACGGCAGCCAGATCATTAACCACTGCTGCCCACCTCTGCCCAGCCACGCTGGCCCGGGGATCAGCTCTGTTCCCAAGGCTTACACCCAGGCGGTACCTCTGAGATTGCCAGGAGCAAAGAGGGGACTTGTCACCATTCTTTTTCTCTCTTTCCCAAGGACACACGGGGAGACAGGGTAACTGGGACACCATCATTTGCTCTTCTCCAGCTCGTGCCCCGGGCTCCGCTCCTTGGGTTTCTTCTCCGGGAAGGGAAGCAGCAGCCCCAGGGAGCTGCCCCAAGTTGGGTTTCAGATCACACTGTGTGTGTCTGAATTGGCAAATGATGAGTCTGTGTTTTGTGTTTTGTTTTGCTTTGATGAAACCCAAGGCCCCACAAGGAGTTTTCACCCACGTCCTTGACTAAATGCATCTCCCCAGCACGCCTCCCTCCATGTTCTCATGTCTCCAAGGGGTTGGGGAGTCCACACAGAGGGCTCGGGCTTGCAGGCCTGGTGTCAGGCTGACGAGGGCTCAAATCCCACTCAGTTGCTTACTCATCCTATAACTCGGCCATACTGCTAAACTTCCGGCCTCCGTTTCCTCATCTGAAAATGGGAGTAGTCACAGCACTCACCTCCATCTCTTTCCCTCTCCTGTGTGGCCTGGCGTCTCTCTCTGTCCCCCTGCACATCTGCTCCCTACTCCAAACCCCTCTGCTCTTCCCCTCTCATCTGGCCTGCTTCCCTCTCTCCAGCCCCCTCTCAGTCCCAAGGATCTCTGTTTTTCAGGTGTCAAACCTTCATCACCGCCACCACCCACCTTCTCTCTGCCCCCTTCATCTTGTCTAATTGCTTCCTGGAGCAAGACTGGCACCACCAGAACTAAGCATGAGGCGTGGGGGGTGACAGAGTGATGGGAGGGGGCAGATGCTCAGGGCCATTTAGGGCTTGGGAGCACTTTGGCCAGCAGGGAGCAGCCAGAGGGCAGAGTGAGCCAGTGGCTGTCTATCTAGCCTAGATGAGCCGCTTTGTTGATTTGGGGGGCTCTCTAGGCAGCATGGTTCCCCTGGGGCCTGGAGCTGCAGCCTGTACTCCAAGGACACTCCCTGTTCTGTGTGCACACTCCCAGGGGCCAACTCAGAGTGGGTGGCCATCCTCAGTGCCTGCAGAGCAGTGACTGGAGCCCACGGCCAGGACTTCTCCGGAGAGCACAGCTGCCTCAGGTCCATCTGGGCTTTGCGCTACAGGAAACAGAGGTGCTACCTTGTCCAAGTCCTCCACAGGGAAAAAACTTCACCCCCATAGCCAGGGAGCCTGGAGCAAGGTTACTTGAGGCTCAGTTTGCCCATCTATAAAATGGGGCCGATGATGATGCAGAAGTCACTGCTGAGAGCTCGAGGAGACTGCGTGGAGAGGGCATTCCCGCAGTGCCCGGCACACGTGAGGGCTCCGAAAAGGCTCCAGGTTTGTCACCTGGAAGTGAGGGTGGGGAGGCAGACTTGCCCGGTTCATCGGGGAGGTGTCTCCCGCTTTAGGGAAAGTTGGTATTGTAATAGCTGGATGTCATAAGACATCAAAAGATGAAACAACATTTGCACAGTGCTTGGAGGGAATTAATCCCTTTTTGTAGGTGATCTGGCTCAATGCTCCTGTCAGCCCCGGGGGGTGAGGGAATTGTTCTTCTCATTTTGCAGAGAAGAAAACTGAAGTTCAAAGGAGTGAAACAACTCACGCACCTGAGGGCACCAAGCTCTGAGCTGGGATGGAGCAGGATTCCGTCCAGGGCAGGCTGGCTCCAGAGAGCTCTTTCTACTCCTTGGCTGCTTCCCAGGGGGGCAGGCAGTCTCTGCTGGGCAGAGCGACCTCAGGCTCTGTTTCTGTTTCAACATCATGCCTCTCGGTGGTGTGCAGAGGCACCGCGTTAATTACCCGCTGGATCACGACACAGCTTGCAGTTCGGGCAGGGACCTCCGCCCCACTTCACACATGAGAGCCGCAGAGCCAGAGAGGGGAGCCCAGGCTTCATGAGCCTCTTTTCACAGATGGGGTGATGAGACCAGGAGTGGCGGATAGATCAACACCAAATCTGAGAGGGAGATGAACGGGAGCAGGGGCCTCTCTAGACAAGCCAGATGCCGTGAGAGTGAAGAGCACGGCTAAACTGAGCGGAGTCCCTGAATTCCAGCGCTAGAGCCTGAGAATCACTCTCCAGGCTCCGAGAATCATAAGATGGTAGGGATGGGAGACCTTGGAGATGGTCTGATCGAATCCTGCTCCACTCTAGTAATTTTTTACGTGTGTGTGTGTGTGTGTGTGTGTGTGTGTGTGTGTGTGTGTATTTCAGGGCATCCATCTCCAGTGTACAGCTCAGTGATTTTTTTAAATACTGAGTAGCCACCATCCAGATCAAAATGTAGACCATTCCCGTCCATCAGCCAGTCAGTACTCTCCTTTCCCCACCCCCTCCAGCCAGCTACTGTTCTGGCTTCTGTCAGCATCAAGCCATTGTTCTTGTAGCTTGAGCTCTGTGTAAATGGAATCATGCAGCATGAATTCCTCTAGGTCTGGCTTCTTTAGCTCAACATGATTTTATGAGCCATGCATATTGTTGCATACAGAAGTAGTTTGTTTTTTTTATTGCTGTGTAATATTCCACTGTATGAATATATATATATGAGTTTATCCACTCTTCCCTGGCTGGGCATTGAGTTGTTTCCACTTTGGATGCTTATGAATAAGGCTGCAGCACACATTCTGGGCCATGTCTTTCTGGGGGCATGTGTAGGCATTTCTCTTGGGACTGTAACTGTGAGTGGAAATGCCGAATGTCACAGGGGAGGCAAAGGGTTAGCTTTAACACACACTGCCCAACAGAACGGTGTGCCATTGGTCAGTCCTGACAGCCTGTATGAAAGTTCTAGTTGCTCCCCGTCTGTAGTTTACTTTTTCAGTCTTAATTGTGTCCAAGGATAGTTTGTGAGGAAAGAGAATAAATGTTTATTGAAAGCTTCCTCGTGCCAGGCCTGGTGCTTCTCACATCCGACTACCTCATTGCCTAATGCCCACCACCACTCAGTGAGGGGGCACCATCCCCTCCACCTCTCCACACCCCCTCACCACCTGACAATAGACTCACCCAAAATCTCAAAGTTGGCAAGTGGCTGGACTGGATTTCTCTGGTCCCAAAGCTCCCTCTTTCTGCTTTGGGTATCAGTAGGAGAGAAGGTTCCCAGTCCCCTACCTCCTGCCCCTTAGCATGTCTCACCATCAATAGCCAAACAGAGAGGCCGATCAGGGAAGTCCCTGTCTCTCCGCCTTCCCTGGAGGGAGGGCTCCCTAATTACCCGCCTTGTTTTGTTTGAAGTGGATTTCTTGGCGTTGTCAGCTACATTCCACTGCAGATGCAAAAGCTCTTCCAAAAGTCTATTGAAAAGGTTGGCAGTATCTGGTGTTTGGGATTCTTCTTAATGCCAATACCTTACATGTATATAATTCCTTTGATTTATAAAGTGCTTCCCTGATGGTTATCTTATTGCATATTCATTAGCTTAAGGCAGTGAAGTAAGCAGGGCAACAGTTATTAGAGAGATCACGTCCTGTCGATTTTTACCGAGGACGGACCCAGTCCTGGGCAGGGGCTGCTGTTGAATGCGTCCTGTGCTTGGGCATTCCAAGCCCAGTGAGTAAGATGTATGCCTCTGGTCAGTGTCCAATGCCAGAGTGCAGTAATAGAGGCATTCATCATTCAGGGAGTTTTTATTACATGGCAGGCATGATGCTCGGTGGACATTGCAAAGAACAAACCAGAAAACCAGACATAGTCCTCATGGAACTTGCAGAGATGAAGAAATTGCGATGGGAGCATAGCAGAATAGTGGCCGCCTTTCCCTGGCAGAGGGGAAGCTTCACAAAGGAGGCAACATGTGAATTGGGTCTTGAAGGGTGAGTAGGAGTTCATTCGATGGGGAGAGAAAGGTATGGCGTTCCAAACCAAGAGAACCGCACGGACAGCAGCCCGGATCTGTGACTCACCCAAGGCCACCTGGCCAGGAAGCGGGGGAGTCTTCTGCTTCTCAGCCCTCTGGCCTCCCACCCTCCATGCTGTCTCCTTGACGCTCCCCAGGGCGCGCAGTCCACACATTTCCAAACCCAGTGGCTAAGATGCCAGACCCAGGGGTAGTTTGCCAGGCAGCACTGGCTGTGTCTTGTCTAAAACCTGGACTTGCCGAGAGGAGTACATTATCCGCTTAGGGATCCTGGCTCTCTCCTAGTGGCCTTCCTGGGCCTGTTATTGCATCTGTAAAATAAGAATAATAACAACAACTACAATAGCTGCATGGCTGGAACCTTTACTTTATGCCAGGCACCATGCTGAGCGCTTTACACACACGATCTCCTTTGATCTCCACAATGGCCCTGTGGTGTATGGGTGCTCTTATTATCCCATTTTTCAGATGAAGAAACTGAGGCTCAGAGGAGTTACATGACGTGTCCAGCATTTCACAGAAAGAGGCAGAATCCTAATCACTCTGAGTGACTCCAGCTCGAAGCGAATAGGCCTTTTGGTTCACACCTCTGCCCCACCCCCAACATATAGCTCAGGTGTTTAATGGTATGTTTCCTGAATGGCAGCTGGGATTTGGGGTAGGTCAGTGGTTTGATGGGGGAAAGCACTTGGCAGGGTCCCATCTCCGAAAAGGCCAGAACTCCTGATTCTTCTTGATCTGGGGAATCTGGCAGTGGAGGTGCCTCGGACAGTAAAACACCAAGACTCAGTCGGGGCTTGGCTGGTCCACGGAGCCTCAGACACTTCACAGACACGGCCGGCTCTGGGGGGGTGTGCCGGGAGGAAATGGAGTTGCATTTATTATAAACTGTGAACCGAGACACGCTTCCTGCCCCGCAGGAAAACAGGTAGGAAAGTGCCCTTCGTCGGGGGAGGTGACCTCCCTTCCACGCCACAGCAGGAGTAGCTCTGCTGGGCGCAGGGCCTGTGCAGGCCGCTGTTAGTCCCGGTCTCCGGTTCTTTGGGGTCTATGCCTAGGAGTGGAATTGCAGGCTCATGGGGCGATGTTATGTAGAACTTGCTGAGGACACATCACTTCTTTGAACCTCAGTTTCTACATCTGTAGAACGAAGGAGGGGGAGGTGGGAGGGAGAGGAGGGGGAGGTCGGAGGAGGGGGTAGGGGACAACAATAGCTACCTCCTGCAGGGTGGATGGAAAAAGATATGAAGATTAAGAGAAGTACAACGCTCAGTGTAGCCAGGGCTCATGGTACTTCAGGGAGAGGCCAGGTTAAAGAGGCTGATGGTTGTGGGAAGGAAGGCTGAGGGGACAAGGGTCCCCTGTACCTGGCTGGCTGGGCTCTGCACCTGAGCAGTGGGCTCTTTCTGTGAGAGGTGGGGCAGTGTGAGCCGGTGGCTGGTACCCTGAGAACCAGGCTCCCTTCCTGCTTTTTGGCTTCAGTGAGACTGACTCCCAGGCCCCACTGGGCAGCCCTCACCCTCAGGGAAGCCTGCAGCGGCTGCTGATATAGTTGTCCCCCATTTGCTGCTTGCCCCCCTCTCTCCCCTCCTTTCGCAGCCTGCCGGGGGAGCTGTTCAGGCTTGGCAAGCAGCAGGGGTTCAGAAATCAAATTAATAGATAAAAATTCCCATTCTCTGCCTGTTACTCACCTGGCTGAGCTGCGAAGTCTGTGGCATAACAGGAATCGGGAGTGGGGGAGGGGAGAGAGGAGCCAGCGTCCAGGAGCATCATTTGAGAGGGAGAGCGTCTTGGGCTTTTGATGTGGGGAGAGGCCAGATGGCACCAGGGGAGAAGGTGCAAGTGGAGCCTTTAGCAGCTAGCACTGCTGAGGATGAGGGAGGGGGTGCAGCGTCCAGGAAAGGGGTCAGGGTGCAGCCCCAGAGTGCCCCCAACCCCTTACTTTAGAGTCAGGAAGAAAACACTGGCTGTGGTACCTCTGTGCCACTTCCTGGAACTATTGCCCTCCCAGGCTCCCTGTTTAGCAGTCCCTCCCGAGTAGGGTCCATGCGAAGATGCATCAGATGCCACGTGGACAGCAGCTCCGTGGGACCTGGCACACAGAAGGCCCTCAGCACCTGTTGGGTGGGTGGAGTCAGGCTTCCTGCTCTCACCGTCCGCATCTGCATGGAGACATCCCAGGATGAGGTCTCTCTGGCCTGGCCTGGCCCGGCTGAGCTCCTTCCCTCCCACAGGCGGGAGATGGGCCGCGTGATCCCTAATAGTCCCTGTCCCAGGGCCGGGAGAGAGGAATGAGGAGCACAGCTGGAGCCTTTAGCATTGGGGTCAGCCAAGGCCCTGGATTTCCCCACAGTGTCTGTCCCCAAGAGATTGATTGACTTACTCCGTTGTTATTTAGTAAGGATATATGGATACACGCTGCTTGCAAAAAATGACACATTTCGGGTGAGATAACCCCTGATGCCAGGCTCCTTTCCCTACTGTTTTTCCAGATGACTGATGTTAAAAAAACAAAATTTGCCCTGGCTGGTGTTGCTCAGTGGTTAGAGTGTGGGCCCAGCACACCCAAGGGTCTTTGGTCCAATCCCCGGTCAGGGCACGTACCGGGTTGCAGGTTTGATCCCTGGCCCTAGAAGCAACCAATCCATGTGTCTCTCTCACATCCATGTTTCTCTCTTCCTCTCTCTCTCTCTCTCTCTCTCTCTCTCTCTCTCTCTCCTTCCCTCTCCCATCGTTCTCCCACTCCCTCCCTCCTTTTCCACTATCTCTGGAAAGCAAAGGAAAAAATATCTTCAGGTGATTAACAACAACCAAAAAAATTTAACTGAGTAAATTTAAAGATCTTCTTCATGAATTTGGGCAGCATCCATCTAGCAGTTAGAAAGGAACGCCCAGGAGTTATCCAACATGGAAGGCTTTTATAGGCAGAAGAGGAAATTTCTAGCAAAGAGTGGGTAGCTCCAGGCTTAGGTCCCCCTCCTCTGTGGGATGGAAGGGGTCTTCGGGGATTATCTCCTTAGAGCTGACCAGGAAATTCCGGACTGACCAGTTAAGGTTACATTCCTGGGGGAGGCTGAAACTAATTAGGTTAGGTATTAAGTCTGGTTTGCTGATGTGGCTTAGCACAGTGACTCCATTTTGGTCCCGTCGTCTCTTTTTTTAACAATGTCAACACTTCAGAGCCGTGTCTGAGTGTGGCTGGGTATGGTCAGGAAAGTCCCCCTTCAGGGCTGGGGCTGCCAAGGGTCGGGCGAGGACCAGGATGAAGGCAAACCACTTCCCAGGGTCCCTGCCCACCTGAGGTTAGCACTGAGGGGTGAGTGAGCTGCTGGCTGGGGTTTCCCCCGGCTGTAAACGGAGCTATCATTGCAATGCTAATAATGCTAATAATAGCTTCCATTTACTGAGGTTACTAGGGCCAGACCATGCTGGGCAGCTCCCCTGTCTTCTCATTTAACTCAGAATGAGAAGTGGCATTGTCCTCATTTGGCAGGGGAGGAAACTGAGGCCCAGAGAGGTTCGCAGAGGTGCCCAAAGTCACATAACGGTGGGCACTTAAATTCAGCCTCACCCACCGATCGCCCCAGCCTCATCCAGCTGGTTTTCTCCAGGCACCGGTCATTTCATCCCTGGGACTCCTCGCCTCGCCTGTACCCATCTGTGGGGACTGAGCCCCTCCTTTCACTCGAGGGTTGAAGATTATTGAATACCTGTCTCATTTTCAAGAGGAGAAGGTAGAAGCCCCCGGAGGGTACATGGCCTGCCCAGCGGAGCTGTGAACAAAGGTGTCCTGCCTCTTGGTCAGCGTTCCCAACCGATTGACCTTATTGTTTTAATCCAGCACCAGGCTTTGCCGTATGTGCGTGCACACGTGCCTGTGTGTTAAGCGGGGAGGGAGTGTGTGCATGTGTGTGAGGGGGTCAGGGTTAGGTGCAGGTGGAGCCTTTAGCAGCCAGCACTGCTGAGGTTGAGGGAGGAGGGGGTGCAGGGCCCAGAAAAGGGGTCAGGATGCAACTCCAGCGGACCCCCTAATCCCTTACTTTAGAATCAAGAAGAAAACACCACTATGGCACCTTATAGCTTAGGTGTGAAGCCCCTTTGTGCCACTTACTGGAACCATGGACCTCCCAGGGTCTCCATTTAGTGACCCTTGCCCCATGATGCCTCTCCGTGCCAGGCCTGCAGGAGGTGGGCTTTATTTCTGGGAAGGACATGCTTTTCCATGCTGGAGAGCTGAGAGGAGAGGGCAGGACGAGTTAGGGTTCACATTAAAACCGACCCGAGTACAGAAGCAGCGCCTTGCGGAGGAGGCGGCAGCCTGCCTGGGCTCCCCGTTCTGGGTGGTGGGCATACCAGCCCAGAAGATTAATGAGAAGGGAGGGGAGCGAGAAAAGGAAAGAAGAAAAATTGCTGCCCATTATACCTGTCCTTTGGCAAGGCCGGGTAATTAGCAAACCCTCAGCAGTAAAATATTTCGTTTTGGTGTAATTGCAAAGTAATTATGTGGTATGGGTTGTGTATCAATCGTGTTGATTAATAACACTCAGGTAGTAATTAAACATCTGCTTCATAATCGTGTGCAGGCTGAAGCTCAACATACATGCACTCATGCACGCGTGCAAAGCTCCTTGGTCACCATGGAGAGAGAGAGAGAAAGAGAGAGAGAGAGAGAGAGCGCCTGGGTGAGTTAAGACCCCTCCCTTCCCTATCAGACCTTGAGGTCTTTCTGTCCCCATCCTCCCCTGGGACACAGGGAGGAACTGAGCTGGCCCCCGGGGCTGTGCCACCCTGAAGCCCCTCTCAGAACAGAACCTTCCCTTCCTCCCGTGTATCTCTTTCCCAGCTGAGCTGCCTGGCCCAGTGGTTGGCATAGGGTTCACAGGCACCATACAGGACCACGTACTGGAGTGTCTTAGAACTCACTGTGTAATAATCCGTGTTAGACCGGCTGCTTCTAGGCTCCTTTCCTGGGCAGGTTACTTTTCCCAGCAGCCAGCTGCTCTGAGGCTCACCTAATACCCCCGCATACCCTTTAGGCCTGGATTGAAGGATCTGATCCCAGAGGCTCCAGGGACCAGAGCAGGACTCGGGGAGGGAGCAGGAGCCCTGTTCTGGCTTGGATCCCACCCACTGGCTCATGTTGGTCAAGTTGCTCTCCTCTTTCCCTCAGGTTCCAGGTCCATCCAACAAAGAAAACTGAGCTTAGCGGCCTCCAAGGGCCTTTCCAGATCTGCTATATGCAGATCCTACTTTGGTTTGTACTAATTAGGAATCGGAGACAATTTAAATTCAATACATCCGGTCCTTAGTGAGTAAACAATCAGAAATAATTCCTTCCTTTATGACTTCTCAAAGACTCACTCATGAGCAATGAGAACCCAAGCTAAAATCAATAGCTTTTATTTCTCAGACAGAGAAACGGCAGAATCCCTGAGCTGCTGGGCACTGCAATTCATTCTTGTATTTTAAATTTTTATGTTTATGTTTATGGACTGCCATTAGGTAATACCGATCTATCCCGAAGGTTGACTTTTTTCATTAACTTAACTCATTTTACTTATTAGTTCACATTTATAGCTTGGGTTTAATAAGCGCATAGTGCAAAAGTCATAAAACAGCCCTTTTTAAAAGCAATATTTTAAAATCGAGTCTCTTCTCTGAGTCATCCCAGTTTTATTTGCTCATAACTTGTTTCTCCTGTGATTTGAGGCCCAGCGGTGCCAATCCCAGCCAGGCATTTGCCTTGAGCTGCAGCACCTCATCTGCAATAGGGAAGGGCACCGCTGATTAATAAAAGCAATAAAAGCAATAAATGCTTACATTTTAGAAAGTAAGCATCCAACAATCACTCACTGTGTTTCAAGTGCTTCTCATATATCATACTAGAGGCCCAGTGCACAAAATTCGTGCATGGGAGGGGGGTCCCCTCAGCCCAGCCTGCACCCTCTCACAATCCAGGATGGCTGGCTCCTAACCGCTTGCCTGCCTGCCTGCCTGATCACCCCTAACCACTCTGCCTGCCTGCCTGATCGCCCCTAACTGCCTCTGCCTCGGCCCCCACACCTGGGACCCAGGCTTTCGTCCTCCAGCCAGCCACAGGCAACCAGGACCCAGGCTTCCCTCCCTCTGGCCACAAGCACCCAGGACCCAGGCTTCCCTCCCTCTGGCCGCAGGCACCCGGGACCCTGGATGGCTTCGCCTGGGCCCCAGCTTTGTTAGGAAGGACATCCAGAATGACATCCAGAAGACATCTGGTCTATCCGTCTAATTAGCATATTACCCTTTTATTAGTATAGATTGTCTGGTTGAATCCTACCTCCCTAGGAAGTGGCTTTATTATTATTTTTTCACTTTATAGAGAAGGAAACTGAGGCCCAGAGAGGTTAAATGACCTGCCTGAGGCCACACAGTTGATGACAGTGGTAGAGCTGGGATGCAAACCCAACATGTTTAAGTCCAGTCACCATCTTTCCCCCGATATCTGTCTCCCTCTCCCACCCACCCTTTCATCATCTCTTTACTCTCCACCTCTACCACCAGGCCCTTCCCATCCTCCTTTCATTCTCTCATCTGTTTCCACTTGCTTGGGCTCCCTCCTACTTTTTATCTACCTGGAGAATACCTCTGCTCTATGACCTTCAGTGGCTCCCCATTGCCTATGGATGAAGTTTCTCATCCTTAGCCTAGCATCATTCAAGGACCTTACCCCTCCGGCCCCTGCCTTCCCTCCCTGTCTCATTTCCTAGGCAGTCTTGGCTCATGGTCCTGGATACCCACCCCACACGTGGGTACCTCCATGCTTTTGCTCACCCTGGTCCCTTTGCCCATGGTGTCTTCCTCTCCTCTCCATACGTTCAAATCTGCCCCCTCTTTCAGAAAGCCTTCCCGGGGCTCAAAGAAGGGGCCCCTCCCTTCTCTGAACTCAGAACCAAGTGAAGAGCCCTCCTCAGCCTCCTTGAACTATGAAAACCAGGGCACTTAACCTTCCCTTCTCCATAACAGTGAGCTCCTTTGGAGGTGTAATTTGTGCCTCACTCATCCCTGGCACCTTCTGCGTACTGGATATACAGCAGGTGTTTAATTAATGCTCACCAACATGAGTGAATGCTCATGTTGCTTGTGATCTTCAGGAAAATGCCTGTGTCTTCTCTGTGGCATTCAGGGCCAGCCCAGTGCAAGGGAGCACTGTCCACATTTTACCAACGTTCAGTGTAAAGCGCTGATCACAGGACTTTTCCATCTCATTTCCTGCTCTGCCCGAGGCCCCAATCTGGGTATCTCTGTGCCTTTGCTCACCCTGGCCCCCCTGCCCACAGCACCCTCTCTCCTCTCCAGATACACACGTCTGCCCTCTACTCCAGGAAGCCCTAATGTGCCTGCTGGGGTCATCAGGACATTGGGGGAGGAGGGGCCTTACTTTGGTGTCTCTGCCTGTGAGTTATTAGAGCTCTGGCTTTAGACCTGGCCCTGAGAGACTGCAGGGACCAGTGGCAGGTCCAACACCCCCTCTCACAGGGAGAAGCCAGGGCCCCATGGAGGAGAAGGTGTGCCTGAGTGCTCACATCCTGGGACGGGACCCCAGGACTGCTGCCTGCAGGTCCATGGGGCCTCCTGCTGTCACCTCCTGGGAATGAAGCCCCCGCCCCGCCAGCCATGGGTCTGTTAATGGGGTGGGTGGTCTGCTTCTCCTAATAGGTGTGAGGGAGCATGGACTGGGGTGTAAACGAAAGATGGAGGCTGGGGGTCACCCCCGATGAGCCACTTCATCAAGGGTATAGGGAGGAGGCCCGGAGAGGCTGACACACACATGCCATCCGGATGGGGCTGGAGCCGGGAGCACGGGCGGCCACAGTGAGCGCGTGAGAACGGCACAGCTGCATAGCAAGCTGCTAAGACCGTCTCCGCTGTCACCTCTTTCCTGCAGCCATTCCTTTCTTTCTCTATCAGACCCTCTTGGAAAAAGCGGAGAATGCCACCTCTCCTGGGGATTTGTCCCACCCCACCCGCCCCTCTCCAGTTCTCACGCGCTGGCTGCCGTCTGGTGTGACATTAGCATTCACCAGCTTGCAGAGCGCTAATGACATTTGCATTTTGCTGGCTGGTGAAATGTGGGCAGGGGCTTGGGGTCCCGTGGGCAGGTGGGGAGTTTGCAGCCCAGAGGGAGAAGCAGATAGGGTGGGTGCGGGCCCACACTGGTCCCTGAGAGGCAGGGAAGAGGGGTCCCGGTCGATCAGAGGGAACAAATAACTGGTGGAATGAGAGGGTTTTGTCTAAAGATGTGCCGAGGACAAAAAGCAACTCCCAGTCCAGTGCCCCACCTCCCCCGCAGGCACTCACTGCGTTCTCTCCTGTGTTGCCTCCCTAACATTTATTGAGCGCTTGCTGTATGCCAAATGCTCTACTGAAGGCTTTACAGACTCATGGAAGCCATTTTTACTCCCTGCAGTTCTTGAAGATAATGCTGTCATTCTCCCTGTTTTACAGACCTGGAGACTCACGCCCTGAGCTGCCCAGGGCCCCACTTCTGGAGAGAGGTTGCCCCAGGATGGGGCGAGATCCACCTGCCTCTGAAGCTTATGCTACTGTGGGCATTGCCTCCCACACCTTGTCCCGGCTTAAGCACAGCCAGGAAACCCTCCTTGGCCCTGGCCTTTCCCAGCATGCACCTGACAGGCAGGCAGCAGACCCTGGCTGTGCGCCCTGGGCTGCTCCAGGGGCTGCAAGGCTGACAACTGCAAAGAAGGGAGCATCCCTGGAGAGAGCACCCAGCCACGAAACCGGAGAGACCCCAGGTGTAGGCCTCACTCTGCCACCAACTTGCTGAGTGACTTTGGACAAGTCACTGCCCCTCTCTGGGTGTCATTCTCCTTGTTGGTAAAACGATGCCGCTGGGCTGGCTCAATGGAGCATTCCAGGAATGCATGTGCACATGAGCAAGGATCTTTCCTCCAATGCACTTGAACTCTCCCGCAGTTCCCACCCCCTCGCTTGGACGTATAAAATTATGTTTTACATTCAAGCAAGCCATGAACATTTGTCGAGCATCCCCACTCTGCAAAGTGCACTGTGCTAGACGCAGCGAGATGCTTACGTATTTTTTTTCGGGCGTACACACAGGCATATGCATATCTTTGCGTCTTAGAATTGTCTGGCTTCCCAGTCCTGATGCGTAACCTCAGACTCCTGCAGTCTTTGCCTCATCACACGGCCTCCCCGGGGTCCAGAGAGCATTTCAAACAAAAACAAGAGACCTCAGGCAGCGTGAGCCAGTAAGCCCTCCCCCAACGAGGCCGTCACGGCTGGCTCTGTTTGTCTCTGACAGGTGGGCATCTCCTGGACAGCACGGAGCTTGCAGTGGCAAGAGCTTCTGGCACTGTCGTCAAAGCGACGTGAACCCTTTGAATTTGGCTTCTAGAAACGTGGACACAACCCTTTTCCAGACGCCAGCCACTGAGGTAAGGGAGTTCAGGCTTGTTCCGCACGGGGCGTTATGCTGTTTTCGTTGTTGTTGTTGCTAGTGGTAACTGTCAGCAGGGCACCCTCTCATTCTTTGTCATGGGGCCCTGATTTAGTCCCTTCTTTAGCAGGAGTGGCTAAGGCTCTAAAGTCCAGCAGACCAGGGTTCAAATCCTGGAATCACCAGTGTTTAGCTGTGTGGCCTTGAGACCTTTCTGTGTCTCAACCCCCTCCTCAGTCAACCAAGGAAGCAGTAGCACCCACTTTCTGGGTTTGTGGTGAAGATAAAATAAGGTAACACGTGAAAAAGACTGAGAACAGGATGGGCACCCAGTAAGCTCAGGACCCAGGACCCAGTTACTGTACTAGTCGTGAGCCTGCCCTGTCAGCTTGTCACTAGTTGATTCTCGCATGGATGGAGTGGAGTCCACATTCACACTGGAATGTAGACTCGGTGAGGGCAGGGGCTTGTCTGTTGTAGGTGAATCCCCAGATCCCAGCAGAGCAAATTGGCCGTTGTTTGTTGACTGCATGGATGCGTGAAGATGCTTTATCTAGATTGTGCACAATCCTCGAAGGTCCTTGCATTAGTTGGGATATGGGTTTGGTTGTGTGTGACAAAATCCCAAAGTCACGGCTCCTTAAACAAAAGAGAGGATGCTTTTTCCTAAGTACCACTGAGCTAAGGGGTTTCTTCTCCACAAAAGCGTGAGAGGCCAAGTTTCCTTCTGTCCTGTGACTCCTCCATCACTTGTCTACGTGATCCGCGATGGCCCACGGTGGTGTCGGTCTCCATTCTGCTCAGCAAGAGGGGCAATCAGAAAAGGAGAGGGTGCCCCATCCTTTAAGGGGGTGCACATGTCACTTGCATTCGTGTCCCACTGGCCAGAATGTAGATATATGACACACCTGGCCGCAGGGGAGACTGAAAGTTAGAGTCTTTATTCTGGATGGCCATCTGCCCAAGTACAATCTTCAGAAAAAGGAGGAAGGAATGTGGGCAGACAAAACAGCGGATGCTCCCTAGCGGGCAGGGGGCGGGGATAGGGAGCAGGCAGGAGGGCTGATTTGTCCCAAGCAGGTCCTGCCTGTGGCCTCTCACAGGTAGACCTCGGTTTCGTGGATCTGGTATCTGGAAGCCTGATTACACACACGCACACACACACACATTCACATACACAGAATCACACACATACACATACGCAGAATCACACACATTTACATACACACAAACACACACATTTATATACACACACATACACAAAAACACATGCCCACACATATACACAAACACACATACACCTCACCATCTCAGCCACCCCGTATCAGGTTGCCTTGGGTTCCCCTCCACTTGCTCAAAGGATCTTTTCCTTCTTCCCTTTGCCCCATTCCCACCCCACCCCCACCCCCTGGCTGGGTAAAGTTTCTTGAGCTATTTTAGCATTTATTTGCTCTCAGTGGCCCCCAGAAGAGCAGCTATAGCCGCCCCCCACCCCACCCCCCTGCCCTCAGCCACCACTTCCTGGGGCCTCTGAGAGGGAGGGGAAGAGGGAAGGCACTGACTGAGCGGGAGCCCATCTTCCAGGGCCCCAGGGGCCTGTGTGGGGTTCCAGGGCACAGGCAAACGGGCCAGCCTCGCAGCCCCAGCTGACGTCCACTGTGGCAGCCTCTGTGATGCATTTAGGGTGCGGTGTATGATTTCATTTGAAAAAAAGATTGCTCTGCAGAAAAAAATAGATGGCAAACCACAGCATATGCTTCTGCCTCCTAGGCAACTGGCCGAGTGCTTTTTAAGATCTGTCCTTTGCTTGATTTGGGTCAACCACAAACCTTCTTGGCCTTCATCTCTCTCTCTCTCTCTCTCTCTCTCTCTCCCCCCCCCCCCGCCCCCGTGTCTCTCTCTCTCTCTCTCTCTCTCTCTCTCTCTCTCGCTCTCTTTCTCTCTCCCCCCCCACCCCCTATGGATTCTGCAGCTCTGACTCATCAGGCAGACAGCTCAGTGTTCAGCATCACCCTGCCTTATATGGTGTGCTCAGTGCTCCTGGGGCAATGAGTATTCATTCATTCCTTTCTTCAGCCACTGACTGTTGAGTTCTTATTATGTGCCAGGCACTGTTTCATTTGCTGGGGGTTGAGGGGGAGCAAAGCTGAAAGGCCCCACTCTCAGGGAGTCTGCTGAGGGCAGGACCCCTCCTCTGCGTGTCTTGCCCCCAGTCCCTTGTCCAGTGTATCAGTCAACGCTGAATTACAGTCACACTTGGTGGATGTGTGTCAGTTACTTTTCACACTATTATAATCCTCATCCAAGAATATATTTTTTCCATTGAATTTTTTAGAGAGAGTGAAAGGGAGGGGAGGAAGGACGAGGGAGAGAGGGAGAGAGAGAGAGAGAGAGAGAGAGAGAGAGAGATCCATGTGAGAGAGACACATCAATTGATTGCCTTCCGCATGCGCCCAACCAGGGCCAGGTATCGAATCTGCAACCCAGGTACATGCCCTGGACCAGGAATCGAACTCATGACCCTTTAGTACACGGGCTCCTGGAGCTTTGCATAAGCCCTCCCTTTCCATGCTGGGGCTGAGGTTACAGGGAAATGCTGGAGAGTCCACCCCAGTGAACTGGCCTGGCCTTGTACCTAGGTGGTTTGAAGGGATGGATTGAATTTCCTGGCTCAGCATTATGCAAACTAAAGTATTTTGGAGAAGATTGGCTCACCACTGGGCATGGATTATACGGCTATGCTTCATTCTCACCTCTTTTAATGCCTCTGGATCCCGAATCGCAAGGAGTTTGGATATTTCTGAAGGACGCAAAGCCTACATATTGGAAGGTGCGCAGGGTCCAATCCGCCTTGTGCTCACCTGGTCCTTTGCTGGTGGCTGTGAGCCTCTCACCCTCCGTAGTCGCCAGCATCCAGCGCAGAGCCGGGCACGCCGGGAGCTTCCATCAGTGGTTGGTGAAGGGTGGACAGATGGCCGGATTACAGTGGATTCACTGTAATACTTGCTCTCCTAGCCTCAGTCCAAGTGTCCAAGGTGGTTGGAGGCACCAGTAACAGTTTGATTTTGGCTCCTGTGCAACATTAGTAGTTTCCAAGTCATGGAGGGGACGCAAAACAAATGGCTTTTGGACTTGTCAGTTTCTCATTTCAGTCGTGGGAGGCGGCGTGGCGTGTGCCCTGATGTAAGGATGAGAGCTTGCTCAGACCCCAGCTCCGAGGCGGGGTGGCCTCGGGCATGTTATTTTGTCTCTCTTAAATTCTATTTTCTCATCTAGAAAATGATGGCTCTAATAGCAGCCAGCTCCCGGGGCTCTGATGAGCATTAGATTAAATAATGGGTGTTAAGACGAGGAGCAGAGCTCTGAGCACGTGGGGAACGCTCAAGAGAGGATGCTGTTGGCCTATTTAATGACCCCCTTAAGCTAGTTGCTGCATATACTTCTTTCTTCCAGACATATTTTTGCAGACTGCTTTGCACTTTTAAGACACAAATTATTTTTTTAAAGTTGTTATTTCAGAAGTAAAACATGCTCCTTAAAAATTCAAACGATCCAGAGAGACTTAAATTAAAAAGCAAATGCAGCCCCCGACACCCAACCCCTGCCCTCATGGCCAGCTCTCTCATTCCCTTTCCCAGCAGTGTTCCAAAATCGGAGCTTTTCTCCTTTTTTTCTTCGTAAGGACAGCGGACAGGTATGCAGTTAGGAGGGGACAGTGGCCAGTCCAGGCCCGAAGTCCCGAGGCTGGTGCCTCGGTGGTCCTGTTGGACCCAGGCACTGCCTGTCCTCTGGGCAGCCTGGCATCTCTGACTCCTGTTTGCTCTGACCTGGAGGATCCCCAGTGTCCTGAGGCCAGGGGGGTGGTGTGAGGCGTGCCACATAGGGCCAGGCCTGGAGGGACAGGTGCACCGACACTGTGTCTGGTCACATGCCCGGGACCCTTCTTCTGTCAGAGCCCCAGGGCCCAGTCCAGTTTCAGATGCCTTGTTCCTGGCAGGGTGATCGCTCACTTCCACACCTGTGCCCTCGGCTGCCACTCTCCTTCCCTCATCAGGAAGGGGCCAGGGCCTACCCAGCACACGGCCCAGAGCATCATGGACTGGGGCAGGTTTGAGTTTTACCAACACGAGGGTGCAATCTGCCCCCTGCCTTTATTTCTCTAGATCTGACTGTCGCTGAGCCACCTTTGCCCATTTGAAGGACATTCGATCCCAGTCACATTGGGGAGGGAGGAGACTGGCCCCCTAGGATTGTGTAGGAAACTTGGGGGCCTTTGCGTGACCCAGAATATTGGGGGGAGGCTGCCTGGCTTCAGTGCACTCAGGACCCCACAGAGAGGCTCACTTGCCAAGCCTCAGGGCCCAGTGAGGGCAAGTGGGCGGCAGCCATTTCCATGCCAACCTAGGCGTGTGGTCTTTGGTTGCACCTGCAGGCCAGGAGTTTGGGTGTTTAGAATCCCAGCCTCTCTCAGGCACCTCAGGGTCCTGTCACCTCTTGGGAAGGCTGTTCCGGGATCAGGGCGTTTGAGCCTGTAGCTCTTGGATCCCACAAAATCCACTTCTCCTTGTTGACTCCAGCAATGCCCCCCAACCCTTTCCCCAGCCTTTGCCTCTGCCCCTCCTCACAGGCTCCACCCTTGTGTGCTACCTCCTGGGGCTCCAGCCTGTCTTCCTAGGCCCAGCGATCTCTGTGCTGACCTTGGAGACAGCAGTCCCCAGGCGTAGGACCTAGTGATTAACCACCATCTTGGAAAGGGAGGGACACTGCCCACAGCAGAGAGAACAAATCAGAAAGATGGTCTCCGCACGTTCTCCTGCCACCACATCGGCTACAACAGGTGAAACAGCACCTTCCACCCATTTGTTTATTGAGCAGCAACTATGCCAGACTCTTTCAGAGACTGAAGGTGAAATGCCACCCAAGGTGGACCTCAAAGAGATTAGGGTTTAACTAGCGGTTCTCAGATATGGTCCCCACACCAGCAGCCTCAGCACTGCCTGGGAACTTGTTGGAAATGGAAATGCAGATTTTCGGACTCCTCCTCCCCCACACCTAATGAATCGGAGGCTGGGGTTGAGGTCCAGCAATCTGGGCTTTGCTAAGCCGTCCAGGGGACTGGGATGCAAGCTCAAGCTGGAATCACTGAGAGCAACAGGCAGGCGGCAGGAGGTTAATATACTGCGAGGCGGTGGCACAAAGAACGGGTGTTGGGGCCCGTGCTGGGGAGAGGGAGGTGCTGGGGAAGGTGCTTGGATTATGAATGACTGAGGTGACAAAGAAAACTGTGTGTGACTTAGGAGAGGGGAGGGAATTCTTAGCAGTGGGATTAGCACATGCAAAGTCCCTGGGGCACGACAGAGCAGCAGCATTTCAGGAGCTACACAGGTGCTGCTGGGGTGGAGTGACAAGAGGGCAGGGGGAAGGCGGGGGTGGTCATAGGCCTCTTGTGCTCTGAGTTTGGTGGGTCCCCAGAAGTGCTGGGGAGCCTTGAAAGGGTTTATGCAGAGGAGGTGGGAAGATCTGAGCCCTGGGAAGATGGTGGGGAGGGTAGAGGCTGAGGCTGCCTCTGGAGGGCAGAGCTGAGCCTGCAATGGATGGGGAGGAGACACGGTGGGGCTGGATACCCTGGGTCCTGGAGAAGCCCTGCCCTGTTGCTAGAACATTCCCTCAGAGGAGCTGAGCCAATTGAGTGCTGGAGCCCAGAGAGCCACTTCTGTCCCTCTGTCTCAGTACCTTAGAAGCATCTGAACTGTCCTGCCCTGTAATTAGTGTCTGCAAACCCCTTCCACCCCAAGTCTCCATGTTCTCTCTCTTGGGCGGGAGGAGACCTAGGTACCATCTGCAGGTCTGGGTTCTTGACCTGGAGCCGACGCACAAGAACTGCAAGAGCAAATCTGGACCCCTCTGAGGATGGCGCTAGGTGGGAGAGAGCGGGGGACCCAGGTGGACGATGGGAGGTGTGGATCAGGGAGGCCCTGTCATTCACCTAGGTCCCTCCTCAAAGCTGGCTTAGGAGCCCCATGAGAGGAGGTGACTGGGGAGCCCCTAGCCCAGACCAGCCCACCCCCCTCCTCAGAGGCCCCGCCTCCTCACTGCCTTCTCAGGGTGAAGCAGGCACATGAAAGACAGTGGGGCCTCTCCCAGGCCTGGGGCTCTCACTTGGGAAGGGGCCTCCTATGAGCTCATCCTGTGATGAGTCCAGGGCTGAGAGGAGGGAGCTTGCAAACCGCAGCCAGGATGCTGAGACCTCGGGAAGCCCCGCACTGAGGAGAGGGAGGGGGGACAGGGATGAAACAGGCGCTGCTGCAGGGCCAGATTGGGCCCCATTGGACTGGCTGGGCAGCTGCTTTGGGTTGGCAGCTCCTGCTTCTTCTTCGGCACCCACAACTGGGGCTGGGTTTAGGCTAAAGTGGAGTTGCCTGGAGCCCTGTGATGACGCCCAGGCCGGGCCTATGTGTATTCAGGTATCACTTTAGCCCCAAGCAGCAATCAGTGCTGATTTGTGGTGAGCATTCAGAGCAGCTGTGGTTGCCGCTGAGGAGGTGCCAGCTGGGCCCTGCCCACGAGTCCCCTCCCTCAGGAGGGCTCAGGCCTTCCTGCTTCACTCAGAGTATAGACTTAACTCTCAAGGGAAATAGGCAGCAAGGACTTGTGGCTTCACACACTAACTGGACTGGGAGGGGTTTCAAAGTCATCCGTTTTCACACCTTGAGAGGTCATCATTGAGCTTCTGCTTGCATACCTCTAGTGATGGGGCTCTCACTACCAACTAAGAGCAATGTCCAGATTGCTTTGAAAGTTATTCTTCTGCTTTGCACAGGTCTTGGGTTCAAATCCTACCCCTGCCACCTGTTATGTGGCCTCAGGCAAGTGACTGACCTTCCAGAGCTCTGGTTTCCTTTTGTCTACAATGGGTTTGATAGATACCCGCCTTTCACTTGTGGAGAGGTTTAAACCAGACATCTTTACCACCATGAGCAGTTTAAATCTCTCCCCAGGTCTTCTCTGCTGACCTGTAGGTCTCACAGCCAGTCACATCACCAAGATAAATGTCAGTCCCTCCCTGGCACAGAGTGGCTGCTTAGTTCTAGGCTGGTTTCATTGCTTTACCTCTCAAGCAGACCCACCAATGCCTTCAAGATAAGGCTAGACCAGGCCCATGGCTTTTACCCTCGCTCAGGGACCCCAGTCCACAGGTGGCCTGAGCCGCCACCCAGCCCTGCTCTCCAAGGGCTTCTGGGAGACCAGTTTCCTGCAGGCTCCTCCCTCCTGCTGCACCATCCCTGGCCCCTAACCCTTCTGCTGAACCCTACCTCCTCACAGCGCCTGGACTTTGCTTCTGATATTTAAAGAGGTCTGCTGGTGGGCCTGTTCCCTTTCCTCGCATTTTAAACAACAAGAAAGTGCCCACGTGAAACCCCAGAGAAGAAGTCGTGGAGACTGGCGGAGACCTCGGGTCAGCTTGCCACTGCCACCACAGGGTGCGGCCCTCGCCCTCCACCATGGCCTTGGCCCCTCCGGCCTCTGCTTTGTTGGTGATTGTGCTGTTTTGCTGTTGTTGTTTTTAACAGCTTTATGGAGGTAGAATTTACACACCATAAAATGTGCTCATTTGCAGGATATGAGTCAGGGACTCATAGTAAATTTATAGTTGTGCAACCATCCCTACGATCTAATTTTAGAATATTTCCATCACCCCCAAAAGAAATCTGCTATGCATTGGTCATCGGTTCCCGTGCCCACCCCCAGCCCCAGGCAACCACCAATCTACTCTCTATAGATTTTGCCTTTTCGGGACATTTCATATGGATGGATCACACACCATGTGTGTGTGTGTGGGGGGGGGGGGGGGGGCGGGTAACTGTGTGTACTCAGTGATATACCCATCTTCCCACGGCCAGCCTAGGCCAAGGCGTGTGTTTCCTTAGAGTTGGAAAAACTCAGAGACACTGAGTGCAATCTTTACTTCAGTGCAAGAAGTAAAGTGCGAGATTGTACCCCGTCCGTCCCACACTAGGACCCGCCGACATGTGTTTAATACATCCAGGGTCAGGCAGCTCACTGCCCCCAGAGAGGGAAGGAAATGCGCATGTCCTGATCTCAGCTAAGTGCCAGGATTGCTGATGTCATTTGGCCTCTGGGCCCATCCTCTGGGATGGCATCCTTTGACAGCTGAGGAACTGCAGCTCCGAGAGGTTGAGGCACTCAGCCTGAATCACACAGGCAGGGTGTGGGGGAAGCCAGGATTTCTCCCGGGGTCTCTCTGATTCCTATGCATCTTTTAACACCTGAACCACATTTCCAGTCCTCCCCCGGGTGGGGGTACTCATCTTTGTATGGAGGTGAACTCTGCCTTCCTGTAATTCCCACCCATTGTGTCTAGTTTGGTTGACAAGACCCACACAGACATCCAACCTGGACAAGGGAGGTGGGGAGAGATTGGAGAAAAGGAAACAGTGGAAGAGGACTGGACCCGGAGGGGCATTTGCAAGGCTTACGTGGTAGGACAGTTCAGGGAAATGTGGCTGGAAGCCCCTCCCTCCTGGGTCTGGGGAGCCAAGGAGTCTGGACTCCTTAAGATTTATTTCCTGCTGGAAAGCAGAAAATTAGCCACTTGAGGGAGGTCTGCGGGAGCGCTGTCCTGACTTGCAGGCCTGTGACTTGAAGAGGACTGAGCTGCGCCCGTTGCCTGGATACGAAGCACCATTCCTGAGCCCTCTGAGCAGGTGCCTCCCGCAGGGCTGGGGGTTGCTGTTGTCCACGAGGGGGCTGATAGGCCTCACAGGCCTCAGCACCAGCCCCTCCAGGGGCTCGCAGGAGCTGGGCCTTCCCCGGGGCAGAGCTGGTCCATGCCAGCCCCACTGCTCCAGGCCAGCAGGCGACTTGTCTGGACCTCGGATCCTACACCTGCAGAATGGGAATGGCACCCCCACATCCAATGGGATGTTTCACAGGGGGTTGAGGGGCTCAGTGGGGTGGGGGAGAGCCCTGTATGGAAGCATGAGAACACGTTCTCACTCTACATAGGAGCTGTGTGTCCCTGGGCAAACTCTGTACCAGGAGCCTCTGTCTCCTCATCTGTGAAAAGGGGATGGGCCTAGCACAGAGGAGGACATACAGTGGCGTTCCACCCCCAACTCCCACATCCTCAACCAAGATAGCAGCCTGGTACCGTGGGCATGGTCCTTAAGAGAAGGGGCCCATCTCGCCTCCTAAAGGTCAATGATCTTTGTGCCTTTAGCTCTGAATGAAACCTCCCTTTCGGCCCTGGGAAGAACCAGCATGATAGCCATCTTGGTCAGGCACCGTGCTAAGAGTTTTACATGTATGATCTCAGTCCGTCGTCCCTACACACTGAGAGAGTACAGTGGCAGTCCCATTTTACAGGTAAGCATACTGAGGCACAGAGAAGGCAACTAAGGTGACCCAGGTCACAGGCCTAGAACAGAGCAAGGATTCATACCCACGTCTGTCTTGATTCCAAAGACTGGACACTAATCACCTTCGCAAGTATCCTTCTGGAAATTTCCAGAGGCGAAAAAAGGAAAATGGTGAGATGGGAACTAGTGGGAGAACTAGTTGGACACTTGGCACCAGGGTGAGGGTACATCGGTTGTCCTTCGGGTCTATGCCTGGGCCTGACCGGCTCTCCCCAGTTGGCAGCTGGGTGGGGAGATATGAGAAGAGAAGGTAGGCAGGGCTGG
>NW_005871261.1:131657-166769 GCF_000147115.1 Myotis lucifugus | reverse complement strand
CCCCCCCCCCCCCCACCGTAGCTAGATTTGCCCTGGGGCAGGGATAGCAGGCCCTGGGCAGAACCCGGGACCCCTGGAACCAGCCCCTGGGCCCAGCCCTCCTTCACCCTCGTGGGGCTGCCAGCCCAGCCCAGATCCAGCCTCTGGATGCTGCTGCCAAATACCAGACCACTTCTCAGGCTTTTCCAGAGCTGATGTCCCACACAGCTCCCGGCCTGCAATTCGGCAAGTGGCAAAGGGCTGACTGACCTCTCTCTGGCTGTGGGCTTTTTGGTGGGAAAGATGATCTTGGTCTGGATTAAGCTGGAGGGTAAAATAAGATTTACTCTCAAACAATACTCCCTGGCTAGGAGCAAGTCTGGGCCCTGGGGCTTCCGGGCTAGGAGCTGCCAGGGGTCTGCCAACTCCTGCCTGGCCCTCACCCAGGAAGCCTCGCCTCCCCACTGACCCTCAGCCGGGCTGACTCCACAGTTCAGTTCGCCGCAGCGCTTATTCTCATGAAATGAGAATGAGAAGCATAAGGTTCAGTGTGTTATTGTCTGTGGAGCACTTGGCCTGGGCGATGAGCTCATCCGATCTGTATAGCTGTCTTGGGAGACAGCTTATGACCCCAAAAGGGTCCAGACTCAAGTTCCAGCTCAGTCACTTCTGGCACTGGACCTTGGGGAAGGGGTTTCATGTCCTGTGAGCCTCAGTTTTTTCACCTGTGAAATGTGAGTGAGGATAGCTGCCTCAGGTGTGTCATGGAGATGAGCCATAAGAAAAAAGAAAAAGAAAAAGAAAAAAGATGAGCCATGCGCACATACAACACCCAACCAGCGCCCGGGCTGCTAGCAGTGCATCATAATGGTAGTTTCTTTTAGGAAAGATAAGCTCAGATCTATGAAACAACAGCTGTTCAAAGTTGGGATTCAGTCCTAGGCCAGTGTGGCCCTGCGTGAGCCAGGCCTCCAACTGACCAGCCTGGGAGGGGCCCAGGACATGAGCTGGGTGGGCAGGGAGGCCCTGCCTGGCCCTCATGGGGGTGGCCATTCAGACACAGCCTTGAGCTCCAGGGAGGGAGGGAAGGCCCCTGTGCCCCGTCCCCACTCCCCTTTGAGGAAAAACAACAAGGACATTCTCTGCTGCTTAACTCATACCACAGTGATTTGTGCCCCTGGAGGCTGGGAGAAGAGTACCCTGGGGAAAACAAAGACAGAGGTCAGGCCAGGCTCTGGCTATGGGGAAGGAAGGGGGAGTTGAGAGTCAAGTTGAGTATGTACCACATCGCCACCCCAGGTCCCTCCATGTTGTAAAGGAAGCCTTCTGGGTTCTAGTGCAGACTTCATCACCCGTGACCGCGCCGTGAGGCCTGGAGAGGCCCTGCCCCTCCCTGGGCCTTGTCTTCTCATCTCCAAAATAAGGGCATTGGAACTAATGAGAAGGGACCACTGCCTAGGCTGGAGAAACCAGGGAAGGCTTCATGGCGGAGGAGACGTCAGGCTGGGCTGTGAAGGGTGGAAAGAAGTTCTCCAGGCAGACAAAGGGAGACAAAGTATTGCAGGCCCAGGTTGAAGCATCTGAGAAGACATGGCAGCTTCAGAGTGTGGGGCTTACATGGACCTTTCAGTTTGTTTTAATTAAATTAATGATACATGTTCTTTATAAGAACAAAAGAAATCATAAAGAAAAAAAGAAAGTGTAAAGAATAAAAGAAAATCACCCACAGTCAGATAGTTAGTATTTGGTACCATATTAGCCCTTTTTAATCTGATTAAGGAAGTGGCCTTTAAGCTGCCTAATATACGGAGGGATCTCAGCTTCTGGGCAGACAGGGAGGAACAAAGAACTGTCTTCTGGCGGCGGAGCCAGGCCCCACACCCTAGACAGACGGACAGCATTTCCTGGGGGTGGGGGCAGATGCACAGCAGACACTGGGGGAAGGGGACTCATTGGCATGTTGGGGCTGCAGGGCTGGGGAGGGAAGGCTGAAGGGAGGGTCTGTGTGCTTGAATGAGCTTCTGGGAAGGCCTGCGCCTGTCATCTGGCAGAAGTGGCCGTCCTGCCGCCACGCAGCTGAGGGGTCCCTGTAATGGCTTCACTGTGGTTCCCTAAGACGTCTGGCTGCAGGGTACAGCAGGCTGGGGAAGGGGCCTAATGACTGTGAAGTCACTGCTGTGATCTTGGCAGCTCTTTGGCGCCGCCTTTAAAATATGGTTCATCTTAATGGACAGGGCCTAAGAGGGAGGGTGGGCAGCCCAGGTCACGTGGCTTGAGCTGGCTGCAGTGGGTCAACGTCAGTACAGGGGACTGTCCACTCCTCCAAGGCCCACTTGGGGGTCTTTTTCTGAGGTCGGTCCGCATCCTCCTTTGGCTCCTGCCTCCCTTCTCCCAGCCCCTAACACCAGCAGGTTTTCCCCAGAGGCCCCACACCCCAGCCTCCTCACCTTAAGGAGGCAGTGAAAGCAGCCCGTGAGGGAGCCTCAGTACCCCCCTCTGCCCGCCTCATTAGACTGCCATCCTGGTCACCTGGGATCCCTATGGGGGGTGTGGGGGGAATGCCAGTGCCTGGAGGGTTGGAGGAGTGGGAAGGTCACAGTGACCACCTGAGCCATCGTCACCTTGGCCATGAAAACAGGATGGGGTGTTCCATTTCCTTCCTGGCCCCTGCGAAGTCTGTTAGCCGTAATTACGAAGTATGGGGAATTCCCAGTCTTCCTAATTAGTGTTAATAGGGGCTGGGTGAGTTAGTCAGGGGGAAAATAGATGCCTTTGTTTGCTTCCTCCAAATTAGACCACTGTGTGCTGCCTTTAGATGTGATAAAGCAGGGTTCTCATCTCGCCCGCCCCCCCGTGGGCCTATAGCCCTGCACTGTGCACATGCCCACTGACCCTGCTGGTCCCGCACTCGAACACACACACACACACACACACACACACACACACACACATCACACAGCAGCAGCACACAGATTTCAAGTCTTTGCAAAGCAAGCACCAAAACCAAACAGCTTTTCAGCCACAGTCCCAGTTCCCTTTGGCCATATTATTAGCGGCCCTCCTCCCCCCACGCCACACCCCACCCCAGAGACCCCGTGCACCCGCCTTCCCAAATGAGATCGTATTAACAACCATTACGTGTTCCAGTTAGCGTGGTGAGTGAACCTGGCTGGGTGAGCAGGGCAATACCGCCCTCCTCTTCCTGCGAACAGGCTGGGGCATCCTCCCAGGAGGGAGGGAGCCAAGCCCGCTCCCCCCACCCTCTCTCTCTCTCTGGTGGAATAATGAGATCTGGCGTCTCCACCACGCCTGTGGAGGCTCCCGCCATCTGGGTCTGGGGCCATCCTGGAGGAGGTTCCCTTCGAAGCCAGCAGGAGGGAGGGAGGGAGGGAGGGAGACGCACATGTATTGTGCAGCATTGGCTCTTGGGCCTGTGCTCTGATCTTTTGCCTAGGATGGTGCTTTTTCAACTGAATCCTGGGTACCCATAGGGCCCGGGGGCTCCTGCCTGAACCATGGTGTACACAGTGTCTCAGGATGTATTCTAATAGATCATCAGTTCTTAAGGACTTGGAAGGCATTACCCTGTTTTTATATTAAAACAGCTGTAGATTATTTTGAAGTAAAATACAAGGGAAAAAAAATATATACATGCAGGAGATTCACAGGCAGGTTTGCTCTCCCACTGTCTTCTCTGGGCTGGGTCCCCAGATGTGCAGGGGGTAATAGGATTCCTTCCCTAGCCATGCAGGAACTGAGGAGGGAGAGTTTGGGAGGTTCTAAGTTATAGCATAATGCTGTGTGATGTTGGACAAACCTCTCTGACTCTCGGATCCCTGAATGGCACAATGGTAATGGTGATAACACCTCCCTAGAGCCAGCTTCACAGCTATGCAACTGGGCCGTCACACAGGGCCCTGCGCTTAGAAGGGCCCTCCACTTGGTTTAATTCTCTGCTGTTGCTGGCTTGAAATTCTTAATAACTTTTGAGTAAGAGCTTCCCTCATTTTTACTGGGCCCTACAAATTAAGGAGATGGTCCTGTATCTCCCAGTGAAGTTTTAGCAAGTTTTTAATCAAATATGTGTGAAAGAGGCCCACTGAGATACTCAGCCCTGAGACCCCCATCTCCTCATCTGTAAATGGGGATATTATTAGTGATGCTGTGAGGATTAAATGAGGGCACAGAAGCACCTAGAACATCTCCCAAATATTCACTTCCTGAGGCCTCTTGGGTGCAGGGGCCCAGCCTGGGTGTCCCTGAGCCACAGGACTGGCCACAGAGCACCTGAGAAGGGAGCTGCAGAGAGAGGGAAACAGAATCTTAGGATTGACCCAGCCCATGGTGCTGACGGCCTCAGCACATGCGGGGTGACTGGGGGCGGGTCCTGGGACCCATCATCTATGTAATGAAGGGGACGGGCTCAAGGACCTCAAGCCTTGACATCCTCCAAGACGGAAAAGCGATGGATTCCTCCGTGAGAGCCCACCCACCAGGACAGCACCTTCCGCTCTGGGTGGGGGCAGCACACTGCAGGCACCATCTTCACCTTGGGGCTCTAGAGGGCTGTCCAGAAAAGGGACTAGCTTGCAGGCCTGGGGCTCCTGCTGTCACAGATGGGTGAGGGGCAGTGCTGGGCAATTGTGAGGAGCCCAGACTGCCTGGGTTCAAATCCCAGCCCTGCCACCGCCTAGCTGAGTGACCTTGGGCAAGTGACTTAACTTCTCTGAGCCTCAGTTTTCACAATTAAAACGAGGTAATTACAGCATCCAGCACACAGAGTTGCGGGCGTCAGTGAGGGCTGAGTCTGGCACACGCAGCTCTGTAGACGTGCACCACATTCTTGTTGTCGATTCTCTCCTGGTGAGCTGCCTCCCCAGCTCCCTCCCAGGCCCTGGCTCCCCCACACCCCCAGCCACCCTCTGAACCTCTGCCCCGAAGGCCAGTCTGCCCAGTACTCTCTGGGGGCAGCTGGGAAGCTGTAACCTGGTGATAAGAACAAGGCATTCTGGGGAGAAAGGATTTCTTTGAGCATCACTGATAAAGGGTCCTTACATCCATATTTCAGAGGGAAACATGACCTTCAACTGGGGGCGGGGGGGGGGGCAACTGGAAGCGGCCGAGAGCCAGGGGAAAGCTGGGGCTTCAGAATTCACACAGGTCAGCTCACTCCTGGCTCCACCGCTCCCAAGTCCTTCCGGGCCTCACTCCTCGTCTCCTCGTCTGCGAACCAAGGATGTTAGTACCTCTCGAGGCTGCAGGGAAGCTTCAATGAGATATGTGTGAAAATGTGTGTCCCACCACCAGAGCCCGGCAATGCAAGCAGATGTTCACTGAGCCTGCGCTATTCTAAGCCACTGTTTTCCATTCAGCCCTACTGAGCAGGGAGCATTGCCTGCCCCAGAGCACACAGCCAGGAGGGGCTGACCCCGCCCCTGATGCCTCCGGTCACTTAGGTAGTGGATCCAGGTTCTCGTTCAGGTTCATCTCTTACTGGAAAGTCCAATTTGATGCCACTCTAGCTGACTCGTTTCCCATAGAATCTCTTCTCCAACAGTATTTGCTATTCAGAATCACACCCTGGAAGAGGCAGTCCATGAGAAAATGGTCTCAGGCAAAACCCAGAATCATCTTCCCAGCATTCACTTAGCCCTGCGGCTCAGGTGTGCCTGGACGTGACACAGATCCGCCCACGTGCTCAGGGCCCTGGTGGCTCTGAAGTCATCTTACAGGGGCTCAGCGGTGCATGCTCACGGTCACACAGCACCTAGGGATGGGGTCTGACTGGAGCCAGGACCGCCATGGTCTAAAGCCTGCTCCATACACCCCCTCCCCACCCCATGTTCCTGGAAATCCCAACCTTGCCCCATGAACTTGCTGAGTCTTTCTCTTGCTTAATTAAGGACGGGGCAGCCAGAGGGAAATGAAACACCTGCCCGGCTCTTCCTTTTCCCAGCGAGGAGGCGCCCCAGGACCCCTGTTCTCAGCAGGCCCCGGCCGTCCTGACGTTGCTCTGGGCCGGCCAGCTTTGTGCAATGGCTCAGACATGCAGAGCCTCTAAATTAAATGTGGCCACCGCCTGCTGGGGGTCATAGTCCCAGGGCCAGGATTTATGTCCAGGCCTCTGAATGAGGTGTGCTTTAAAGAAGTGTTCCAGCTGACGTAAGCAGGTAGCCTTCCGCCTCTCCAGGAAGAGTGTGTGTGTGTGTGTGTGTGTGTGTGTGTGTGTGTGTGTGTGTACATGCACATGTGGGCATTCAGAGAGGGGGAAGAGAGCAGACAGAGGCAGAGAGATGAGACTTTGAAATGGAGAGGCAGAGGGACAGTCTGGCACACACAGTTGGTTAGTAGCAGAGCAAGGACTAGACCTTGAGCCCCCCAATTCCCACTGAGAGATGGGAACCTGGCTCAACCCCAGAGCTAGCTGGCTGACCATGTAACCTAAACTTGAACCCAGATCCCCAGACCCAAAGGCAGTAGCTTCTATCTTTACTTCCCCTGGAAATGAGGAAAGGTACCAGTTTGCCTGATTAGAGCCTGGCCGGAAACCCCTTTCACAGCCCTCTTCTCAATGCCCCCAACTGGCCAAAAGGGACACACAAGTGACTGTGCTCTGCAGGGCAGCTTGAGTGTTTGGGAGTGGGCGCGAGGCCTCCACTACTGAGCTCAGACACAGCCCACACACCCTGAGATCAGTGTGCATAGGGGCCACCTTCCCTCCACTCCCAGAGTTCCCAGAGTGTCAGCAGGGCTTCCTTACCCTCACCCCTTTATTTCACTGACATTTCTTAGCTCTGGATGCTACAGACTGGGCTGTATTTACATTTTTATTTTTTTAAATATATTTTATTGATTTTTTACAGAGAGGAAGGGAGAGGGATAGAGAGTTAGAAACATTGATGAGAGAGAAACATCGATCAGCTGCCTCCTGCACACCTCCTACTGGGGATGTGCCCGCAACCCAGGTACATGCCCTTGACCGGAATCGAACCTGGGACCTTTCAGTCCACAGGCCGATGCTCTATCCACTGAGCCAAACCGGTTAGGGCTGCATTTACATTTTTAAATGGTGAGGTCTGCTTATCGAATATTCAGACCACCATGTCCATTTCTGAAAGGACAATAGCAGAATTCTTTCCACCCACGAATGGAGCCGGTGACACCCAGGTGCTTGCTCAGCACTGGCCTGGGGAGCCACGGAGCTGTGGACCATGGCTCAGGGCCTAGGGTGGACCAGAGGTGTGGCTTCTAAAGCACGTTCCCTCGTCTCAGGCGCTGTGGGCTCATGGCATGTTCACACGACTATGAGATCAGAAGGCCAAGGCCGCACAGGTAGCCAGTGGGGAAGGCGATCCCGCCTGGATACGCTGATGCCTCTGTTTGCTCTACTTGCTGCCTCATCAGAGAAGCCCGGGGAGGGCGAGGAACTTGCCTGGCACTACCTGGCTGGCTAGTGGCAGAGCAAGGAGTAAACCCTGAGCCCCCGATTCCCACTGCAACACTTTCCTAGTGGTTTCCCCAATTCTGGAGAGATCTGTGGTTTGACCTACCAGCTCTGGGACATCCTCAAAGCCCTCTGAGTCCAGATGCTGGGACTAACTTACTAGGTTCAAATGCAGCCTCATAGCTGTGTGACTGGGCACGTTACCTCACTTCTCTGTGCCTGGTTTTTCTTGTCTGTAAAATGGGCATAATGATTGTACCCACTTCATAGATTGTTGTGGAAATTAAGTGAATGAATAGTCGCACAGTGTTTAGAACTGTGCATGGCACATAGTAAGCTTCCTGTTAACTCTTACCATTGCCACCGTCACCATTCTCCTCCCCTCCCAGAATCTGCCACGTGGTCCCAGCCTCCCTGCCCCTTGTAATTGCTACTGGACCTCAGCAGAACAGAGAAGATGCCTTCCCATGCACCACGGGCTAATCAAAGGGCACATCTTTGGCTTGTAATTTGCTCTGCATCAGTCATCTGTCATCTGTGAGGGCCTCAGAGAGGGGACCAAGCCTGCAGCAGGCAGGCCAAGAAGTGCTGCCCAGACACGTTGCTGTGCGCCAGACCGGGCAGTGGCCATGGCCGAAGGGTCAGGCTTCTCCCGCCCCCCAGCAACCCTTGTGCAGTACAGCCCTCCTCCCAAGAGTTCTCGACAAAGGATACAATCCAGGAGGGTTCTCCCTGGGTTCCTACAGGGCAGCAGGGTCAGGCCCTGGCCCCAGAGGGCGGCAGCTCCAGTTCCTCTGGTTCATTCAGCCCCTTCTGATGGACAGTTCCGCTCCCCGTGCTGTTCAGACAGGTGCGTGCCCCACTTGGAGCTCTTAGGCCTCACCAGCTCTCCTGCTTCCTACAGTTTGAGTTAGTCTTTCACCCAGTGTTTTCTGATTTTTGAGGGTACTGCCCATCATCCACGAGGGCCTCCTTTGACCCTCGTGACATCCCACTTCCGTCTTTATCCCTGTGTCCACAGTGAAGCTGGTGAGGCTCAGAGAGGCGCTGGGACTTGGCTAAGCTGCACAGCCTGAACACAGGGCTGGAACCAGCCATCCACATACCCAGTTCTGTAGCCTCTCTCATTACTCACCCCACACATTACTAGGGGAAACACATCCACTTCTAATCCTCTACTTTAGCCCAAGGCGAGTCCCTAAATATTCCTTCGGGTCAGGGATCCACAAACTACTATCTGTGGGCTAAGCCTTTCCCATACTTTTTGTAAATGAAGTTGTATTGGCTCACAGCCCTGTCCATTCATTTATATGCAGTCTGTGGCTGCTTTCTCAAACAAAGCAGGGTTGAGTCATTGTGACAGAAATAATATAGCTGCAAAGCCTGAACTATTTACTGTCTAGCCCTTTATGGCAAAAGAAAATTCCCAACCCGGCTGTAGATGGGTGCTTGGCACATCCTCTCGTGTCCCCTGCAAGTTCATGTCTTTCCCTTGGCTCCTCCTCACCTCCCCACCACCCAATGGAACACGTGCGGGGGTGGGGGATTTCTGTCCCATTCTACAGATGGAGAAACCAAGACCTGGAGAAGTTTTATTTCTTCATATTATTATTTATTATTGTTTACTATTATTTTGTCAAAAGGAAGTAGAAATCGTCTGGAGCTTAGTGAGACCGACACTTGCTCATCCCTGAGGCTCCTGGCGGGATTGCCAGCATCCTTTCTGGTTGCAAAAATGCCGTCTGGTGGAATTGGTGCACCGGCTCCATGGAGAGATGCAGCAGCTCCTTGTTCCCCATTGTCTGAGACCCAGACCTGTCTCCATCCAAGCCCAGCCTCTTCCCTGCCCCCAGCCCTGACCTGCTTCTTCAGGGCTCCCAAGAGCCGCTGGGATGATGCTTTTTTTTTTTATTAAATTGATTGGGGTGACATTGGTCAACATGAACATACAGGTTTCAGGTGTGGGTTTGTATGTTACAAGATCTGTATATTGCCTACCACCCAAAGTCAGATCTTCTCCTGTCACCTTTTATTAGGACCCCCCTCTCCCCACCCCTGGGATGATGTTTTATGGGGAGGAAAGAAAGCGGCTCTCTGACTCCTGCCTGCCCGTGGTCTCAAGCCCTGGCCCCAGCTTTTCCCTTTGATTCATTTTCTCCAGACTTTTCTCAAGCCGCGTGGAGCACTCGGTCACGGTCTCTCTGTTTTCAGTGGTTTGTTCGTCACGACGTGAGCTTTAAATACCTGTAGTCATTCCTCCCTAATTCAGACCAGGTGACTAGAATCCATTGCAGTTGCCCTGGGAAGACCCCGCGTCTCTAATATTTATTGCCCAACAAATGTAACTGTGGACTCAGGCTGCGGGGGTGGGGGTACCTGCTCCGCGACAGTTGCTGGGCCCTGGGATTCGGGGGGAAGCCTTGCCAGTCTGCCCTCAGAGAGGAAACCTACTCAGTGGGGAAACTTCAGGACAGCCGGGATCCCCCAGCTCTGAGAGCCCGCCCTCCACGCCGCACACAGGCAGGAGGGAGGTGAGCCAGGACCAGGGAAGTCCCCTCACTAAACACTGACAGGCTGAGGTCCAAGGAAGTTCCTTGCAGAAGAGCAGACAAAGTGAAATTGACAGCAACCTGGTGTCACTGAGGAAGCCTTGAAATCTGCTCAAAAACCAGGCACAACCGCTGGTTAGAGCCCACCTCAGACAGAGGCTGTTTCAACTCAGGCAAGCCCCTTCACTTCCCTGGGCCCCACTCCCACAGCTATAGTCATCTCTGCCCTGCTCGCCTCAGTGGATGGCTTTGCGGATCGAGCAAGAGCATAAAAATAGAAGGGCTTTGGGAGCTGTAACAGGGTATTGATGGAAAGAGTTGCATTGTGAGGAATGTAACATAGGAGGGAATTTGGTTAGATGCCAGGAGGAACTTCCCTACTTAAGGAGTACACATCAGAATGAGGTTGTACCTGTGTGCGTGGCTCTCTCTGTCTGTGCGTCTATGTACATATCTGTCCTTTGTCTATGTGCATGCATCTCTTTGTCTGTCTGTGTGTCTGTGTGTTTGTGTCTATGTCTGTGTCTGTGTCTGTGTCTGTCTCTGTGTCTGTGTCTGTGTCTGTGTGTCTGTGTGGCTCTGTCTGTATTGCATGAGTTTGTGTGAATGTGTCTTGTGCGTAGAACAAGTCACTGAAGCCAGACCTTGAGTTGACTCATCTTTATTGCTAAGTGCTGGGAGAATTTCCTCTTGCTGTCCTATCCAACTTGGGAGGACGTGGACATAGCACCAGGGTGAAAGGGGATTTTAAATTTGATTGATTGATTGATTGGTTTGTCATTGTTGTTAACACCTTTCTAAAAGAAGAGTTAGATGAAGTGTGGACTGCTGAGGCCTGAATCCCAGCGCCCCTGCTTACCTGTGATCTCGGTCTGTTGCTTCCTCTCTCTGGGCCTCAGTTTTCATATCTGTAACATGGGGGTAACAGAGCCTGCCTCACAAGGTGATTGTGAGGGTTCAGTGGGTTCGCCCTCAGCACCGTGTCCGGCCTGTAGAAAGGAATCATGCATGCTAGCCATTACTGTTATCAGCTATCAGCAGTGTTTCTGGCCCTGACCCCTGAGAGATGGAACAGAAAGAGCACTGACTTTGGAGCCACAACCCCTCAGGTTTAAGTTTGCCAGTCAGTGGCTGTGTGACCTTGGGCAAATCATTTCATGTCTCTGATCCTAGTTATCTCAGCTGTAAATTGGAAATAGTAATAGGCCTGCCTCAGGATTATAGAGGTTCTAAGGAATTCATATGAGAACTGCACACAGCAGGCACTTAAGAAGAAAGTAGGTTTTCTTTGTCTACCTGCAAAAGAGAAATTCCCCTGGGACACACCTCCCGTTACCCCCAACAGTGGAATTCTGTATCTCACCCACTCCCTGGGCTCCAGTCAGGATCTGTTTCCCCTGTGTGATCTGATCTGACAGGGTAAGTACAGCAACAGGCCAGGAGCCTTGGCCCCCTTCTCTGCAGGATGGGCATGGGGGAGGGGCTGCCCTGGCCCCCTCACCCCTGCTCAGACCTGTGCCCTTTCCCACCTAGTTCCCAGGCCCCCTTCATGCCCGTGAAGCCATTCAATGTTTAAATCCAGGCTGTGTAGCAGCCAGGTTGCTCTAGCAACAGCCCTGTATATTTTGGGCTGGATTACCAAGTTTTTCAAAGGGTCTCTTGCCGCTCCAGGCCCTGAGGGGGGATGCAATGTGGGCTTGGAGACCATGCTTGCTTGCTAGGAGGGGAGGCTGAGGTTCATGCTCCTCATTCGAGGCATAGAGATGCGGTTGTCCATGGGACACAGCCACAGGACTCGAAGGTCAGAGAGAGGACAGGCTTTGTCCAGTTTTCAGAATCTGGACTCGAACCCAGGACTTGTGTCAGCCAGTCCCCTCTCTTTACCACTTGTTTTTGCTGTGAGCATGTTGTCTGTTAGCCCATCCACCAGCAGGGTTCCTAGCACTTAGCAGCAGTGTGCCGTCTGGGGTCTGACTCCCAGTCCTGCCCCTTCCCAGCTGGGCCAGCATGGGGCGCTCACTCACGTCCTCTGGGCCTCAGTAACTCGAGGATAACTCGCCCTGTGTAGATGATACTGGAACCCTGCTCAGCATGGCTCCTGGCACACGTGAAGCAGGAGCAGCTATTATATTGCTAATGTTCCAGTACCTCCTTGTGTCCTGAGGGCACTCAGGAAGTGGGAGCACTGTGCCGGCCATGGAAGGCTTCTGTCTGGTGGGGAAGGTCTGACAGCAATGACACATTGAGAGGGCACAGTCCTGGGAGTCTGAGCTGGCCTCCTTTCCCGTTTCCTCGATGCCCATGCCATCACTCAGAACCCAAGTGTGCCCGAGTGTGCCCGACTGCACCTGTCCTCCCTGGGCCCTGGGAATGTGTGCTTGTGTCTTCTGACACCTGCCTTTCCCCAGATCACCAGGGAAACTTCCCTGGAGGGCTCAGCAGAGGCGAAGGACAGGGCAGGATCTGCCTCAGGAGGCGGGTGTCCTCCCTCCTCCCTCCGCCCTCCTTTGTCCCTCCCAGCCTGGCAACTCAGTCCCTCATGCTGCCTCAGCTACATTTCGCTGGTGGGCACCACCCTGAACTTGGATTCATGTTCTGAGGCCAAATTCTGCTCCCGACACACAGAGTGCCCTCCACCGCTCTTGCTCATGACCAAGTTCAGATTGGCCAGGTTGCCTTGCCTTCAGCGCCCGGACCGTGGCAAGTAAAAGTCTCTGCAAGAGGAAGCAGAAGCTTCGTTCCCAGAGGCCTTTGCAATAGGGCCGTCTGGATTCAAAGGCAGGAACACAGACTCACTGCCTGGGTCTGGGATGAGCACTCCCTGTGGCTTGAGTCAAGCCCAGGTCCATGTGGGTGGATGGGAGCCCTGGACCGTGGTCACTCTGGGGATCAGCAGGCCCAAGTCCCGGAGGCCACACCTTTGGAGGACAGCCAGGGAAGGGTGAGGAATCCTGCTTTGTCCCAGCAATTTCTCCGGCCTCCTGTGATACTCTGGGCCAGTGATTTCGCACCTCTGAGCCTCCGTTTCCTCACTTATAAAGCAGGCGTGCCCATCTCCTGGGGCAGTTGGGGCGATTCGGTGAGGTAATATAGGAAAAGTGCTCTGGAAGTCACGATAAGGTAAGATGTCAGTCTTAGGTGGCTGGCTGCGTCGGGGGAAAGCAGCAGGCTTAAAATCAGCAGCTCCCGGTTCCAGCCCTGCTGTGACTTTAGGCAAGACCCTGCCACGCTCTGGGCCTCGGCATCCCCAGTGTGAAAAGCCGGCTTCCGAGTTACCCCTCACTAAGGCGCTTCCTTCTTTGGAGATTCTCTGATGGAAACAGCTTGTGCAAGTTCTGGGTGGGACAGAGGAAAGGGCTTGTGGCAAGGACTGAGCGCCCAAGTACTGCCTCAACTCCTAGACATGTCCTTCCCAGATGCCCTGGATGCTCTATGCTTTGCCCCCTGGACATTCACGATTCAGTGGGTCTGAGGGAGCTGTCATTTGGGATCCCATTGCATCCAAGGCAGGTTGCCTGGTACCGTTAACCCTCAAGGCACCACTCCCAGGAGCCTAATTAGATTTTATCCCCCACTCAGCTGTGTCCATGTCCCCATGTCCGTGCCATTGCCAGGCACTCCAGGATTTAGGGCCAATTGCTTGTTTATCAGACCGTCTGTCTCCGGGATGAGGCCCAGCAGGCGCAGCCAGAGCGCAAATAAGTCCTCCCCCCTCAGCTTTGAACCTGACGGCTAGCATCATTGTTATTCTGACCAGCCTCCTCCATCCGGATGAAGGAGAGCGTGGCTCTGAAAACCTGGTGTCAGTTCTGGCTCTGAGACTTGTCTGGCCTGTTGGAGGGTTTCTTCCCTTTTCTGAAAAAGGGAATGATGATAATATCTATTTTGCAGTTTTTTCAAGAAAGATAGTTGTTGGTAATGGCCCCTGGCACAGTATACTCTCATTGAGCCCAATGAATGTTGGTCCTCCCTGTCCTCCCCACACACGGGCCTCCCCAGCTTCTAGGATCCCCTCCAGCCCTTTCTCTCTCCTGCTGGGCATGCCCAGAGCGCTAGGTTGATGGCTGTAAACACTCCTCCCCAACTACCGGGTTGTTGCTTCTCACTAGACTTGAGCAAGTCCTTGGTCTCCGTGCCTTGGATCCAGCCCAGGGCTGGCATTAGTAGGTGTCTGGCACACACAGGAAGGAAGGAACTGGATGTGCAGCCGCTAAAGTGCTTTCACCGACATCATCTCCTTCACTTCTCTCAAGGACCCTGGGAGTTAGACTGAGAAACCCCATGGCACAGATGAGGAAACAGGCTCAAGGTGTTGAGGAGGGTGGCCCAGGTCTCAGCTTGTCAGGGCAGAGACCCTGCTGGTTGGAACCCAGGGTTTGGGTGTGAGGCCGCTCCTGCACCACAGCGCCCTCACCTGGCAGGGGCGCGTACAGGACGTTTCTCACTCTCCAGCAGCCCAGACTTACATTTGCTTCCTCTGGTGGGGGCTTCTCCATCGCTGATGTCCACTTGTCTTTTTTTCTCTCTCTCCAGAGAGCATGCCTGGGGGCAGGGGGCAGTGAAAGTAAAAGGAGTGATTTATGAACTGAGCTGTCCTTCTTAATCAGAGAACCCCGCTCTGTGCAGATGGGACTGAGGCGCCATCTGGGGCAGTGGGAGGGGCAACATTAATAAAGCTGTCTGGCCTTGGCAGGGGCCTGCAGAGGAGACCCCTGAGGCGCTGCGTGACCTCGCCCCGTCTCTGCCCCTCTCTGGGCCTCAGGGCCCCCATCTGTCAAGGGATGGCAGTTTCGGGTTTCCCCCCCAGAGGCCTCTAGCTGGCACAGGAGGGATGCTAGCTGGTCCCTGGGATTCTGCCTTGTTGCCTGATTCAGGGCAGAGCAGCACTGGTTGGAGACTTGGGGACCGAGGCATAGCGCTTGCTCTTCCTGGTGTCCTCTCTCTGGTACCAGGTCCATGGACTGGTGTTTTGTCAGGAGCTCTGGTTTGGAGTCCAGCACACTTGGGCCTGAATCATGGCCATGTCTTACTAATCACGTGAATAAAGTCAGGCCAGTTAATTACATTCTCTGAGCCTCAGTTTCCTCATCTGTAAATGACATAATGCACCCACTTCCTCGGTGAGGATGAAACAAGAGAAGAAGGAGAAATGCTTAGCGTAGTCTGGTACATGGTAACTGCTCAATACTATTAGTTACCACTAGGTTCAGTTATCACAACACTGTAAACATTAATTTGAATTTGGGGCCTTAGGGGAAAGGTGTTTTTACCCATCCTGAGTCAGCCATATGTCCATGGTCCTCTCCCACGCTCACCTCCATGGGTAACTGGTGGATGTGGTTCGAGCATCCACTTATTTCCCATCTGTGATGATGCTGCCCCCGGCAACTGTGCTTTCCTGGTTTCCAAGTGTTTTCATATTACATCGGTTCATTTTATGTCTCATACCATGAATTCCTACAACCACCTTTGGCTTCAAAATGGAGAATCTCCGTGTTCAGAGGAGAATTTAACAACTCCGGGAGGGAAGTGACTTTGTAACGGTCTCAGGGAGCTGGCCCAGGTGTGCCAGGCTGTGCAGAAGAAGTGGCGGTGGAGTGAGCATGGACCCACCTGAATGGGAAGAAGGAATCTGAACGGGCACCTGAGACCCAGAAATCCTCCCCGTCTCCCCCGTCCTCCCCGTGGGGAGGCACGGCAGCCCAAGCTCCCGGGCCTCAGATCTCCCCTGAAACTTGTCCTCTAGCCCAGTGTCTGAGTAGGACCCGGCTGTGGAATTCCCCACGAGTCTGGTAGAACTGGCCTTTCCACCTGGGCACATTTGACTGCTGAAACCAGACCTTCATTTCCACTGCCGGGAGCTGATACTCTGTAGGACCCTTCCGGCAAGTCCTTGTGCAAAGCTACGGAACCCTTTCCAACACCAGATTTCTCTCTCAGGGGAGATGGGGAACCTGGGGAGGGGTTTTGATGAACAGGGCCCCGCTGGCACGCTCTACTGAGGTATCATTGCAGATGGCTAGGTAGCAGCCAGGTGGCAGCCAGGTACATGGGCCACCCATGCCCATTGTCTCCTCCCAGCTCATCAGCCACATGCAGTGTGGCAGCGTAGCTGAAGCCGGGCCAGAAATTGCAAGTCTTTTGAAGATGTTCCCCACGCAGCCCCAGCGGGGACACCTAGAGCTGCCATCTGGGCAGAAGGCGGGCATCCCTGCCGGCCTCTGCAGCTGGAGGGGCCCAGGTGCTGAGGGCTTTTCATTAGCCCTAATGGGCCTAGATGAGCGAGGCACTTGCCTGAGTGTGTGTCCGGAGGGCGGGTTTTCATAAACGGCTTCTTGAACATGGCTGTGCCTTAATGACTTCCTATAGTAATGGAATATTTTCTCTTATAGGACAAGCCGGGCCAATAACAGAATTATACAGCAGCCCCTCTGACCAGGAGACTGTCCTGCTGACGCCGAAAGCACTGCCCAGGTGACAAGTCAGCAGCTGCCTCCTCCTCACTCTGTGCCCCTCCCCCCCTCCCTCAATTCTTTCTGTCCGTCTGTCTCTTCCTGCATCACTTCTTGCTCTCTCGCTCTTTCTCCGTCTTTCTCTCTCTTTCTGACTCATCTTTATCTATTTCTCTGATTTGCTGACCATTGTCCTCTATCTGTTTTCTCTTCCCACCATTCATTCATTCAGACATATTAACTGGGGACCTGCCATGTGCCAGGCGCGGCTCGAGGCACTAGGAAGGTGGCGGTAAACAGGTCCATGCCTTTAGGAAGTGTACATTCTAACAGCGGGAGATGTGTGCTACCAGAATCAATGAGTAGAACTTCGATAAGTAGCGTATCCATGGGCACTGGTTGGGCTTCAGTTTCAGATCATCCACTAGTTGGTTTGGGAACTTGGCCAAACCCCCTTTCCCTTTCTCAGCCTCAGTTTCCTCATTTCCAACATGAGGGTGTTTGGACAGATCGGCGCCGCCCTGACTTTTTATGACCAAGAACTTCTTTCACCAAAATGCTGGTGACACAAGTTATACAAGGGCTAAGCTCGAACCAGCACTTACACAAACAGCGGTGTCAAAGGAAAGCTCCCCTTAAGTCCCCTCAAAGCTCTTAAACACCTGGTTTTGTTATACAAGAAACAATCAGCTGCATCCGAGGGAAAGAACACCCATCTGTAAGCCCGGGACCCTCACTCGGCCAGGTGCGGGGACACGGTGGCAGGCACAGGTGCCTTGAGACCACGAGACCCAAGGCAGCAGGCCCAGGGCTCTCCCCGGTGCTCCCCGGGGGCAGATGCCCCAGAACTCAGCACCTAAGCTGCTCTCCTGCTCGCTTTCCCAGTGCACGTGGGACATTGAATTCACACGAAGTCAAGTTCGCCTGTGATGCTGACTCCCACATTTCATCCCTCTGAGCCCCAACACTTCAAGGATTTTATCTACCAAACAGGGTTGCCGTCACTAGGTCATTGGTTAAGTACATGTTAAAGTTCCACCTTCGTGTTTGGACTGCAAAGTCCTACATACCTAGTGGCCAGAGCTTCTGAATAACCCAAGAAACAGGGTCCCCCACCCTAGGGTGGTTTACTTGCTCTAAAACCCAAGACACGTGCCTGGCCAGTGGTGAGGGGTTGATTTCTGAGATGTTATTGGATGTCCTGAAAATAGCTGTAGGATATGGTTAGTGGCAGGGAACCCAGTTTGAGAACCACTGCACACACTCATCTCCCCTGCTCAGAAATTCTCCACGTCAGAGTCCTTACCTCTCCTGACAGGGAACAACCGCTAATGCAGTCGGATGGGGTCTGGAAGGGCAGGTAGAGGAGCCGCCTGGTGGCTGGGCAGCGGGAGGAAGGAAGGGACAGGGCCACCAGGGGAAGCCTGAGGAGCCTTGCTGTTTTGCAGGTGGAGCCATGGAAGGTGACTGTCTGAGCTGCATGAAGTACCTGATGTTTGTTTTCAATTTCTTCATATTTGTAAGTATTCCTGGAGCATGCCTGGGGTCGCCCTAGGTCTCAGCTGAGTGGGTAGAACCGACTGCTGCTGGAAATAGTCACAATGGGCTGAGTCCCAGGGCGGGCACAGGGGCCAGGGTTTCCTGGATGGGAGGCCCCGGCGGTGCCCACCCCCCTCCCCCGCCGTTCTAGGAGGGACATTTTTCCTGGGCCCGGGATGGTCCAGCTCCTCCGACAAAGAGTGCGGGCCTCAGTCCTGGCCACTGTCTTGGGATCTGACCCCGGGTGGGTTTGGGGAAAGGAGGAGATGGGGTGATCAGAGGACAGCAGAGGGAGCCCCACCTAGCCCCAACCCCCAGAGCCTTACAGATGCCAGCTGGAGGGGAACCTGATGGATTTAGAAACTTCTCTAGAACTGAGAGACCTAGATTCAAAGCCAAGCCTAGCATCTTATCAGCTATGCGATTTGAAACACACTTCACCTCTCTGAACCTCAGTATCTTCATCCCTTCATTACCTACCTCAACAGGTCTTTTAAAAAAATTAAGCAAGATGAGGAAGTGCCTGCCTTGCGTCAGCACTCAGTAGCTGAGCCCCATCCCCTCCCACCTATGATGGACAGAGCCCAGAGTGCTCAGGTGGCCGGCAGCACTGCCCATCTGCCGGCAGCCACCAAGGCTCTGCTCTGGTCCGTGGCCTTGCCCAGGAGAGAGCCATGCTCCTGGCGTCCTGAGCCCCTGCAGGCTTTCCTGACCCACCTGAACCTTTGATCTTAGTGCAGCCAAGACCTCGATGATTAAATGTCCACCAGTGTCCTCCAGGGGAGGGCCACTATGAAAAAGAGGCCCCTTTTTGGTAAGGCTGACTGTGTCTGTCTCTCCATCCATTTTTTTATTCATCTCAGCAACTGTCCTGGATTCCCTCCCCTGCCCCATAATTCTGAAGAGCAGGAAGCCCGACAGACTTGAATTCTAGACCCAGTTTCTAAGCTGGGTGACCCCCGGCCAGCCCCAGTGTCTCCAGCTGAAGTGGGCGGAGTCGGCTGGGCAGCTCAGTCTGCTCAAGCCCTCCTTGCAGCCGACCTCAGCACACAGGTGGCAGACCCCAACCCTCCACCAGCCATGAGGAGGGACGCAGGTCACACTGGAGGCTGGTCAGGACCAATGACAGAGGCAAAATTGTCGGTTTTCCCTTCCTCTCTCTTCCCGCTGCCGGGTGCCTCCAGCCTCTCCACCCCACTCCTGCCCTAACTGTACCTAAAATATCATCTCTTGCCCCAAATGGTGCAGCGCTTCCCCGCAGCTTGCAGACCCCGCTCAGCCAAGCCAGAGCTTGGCAGTTTGCTCCTCCCACCATCTGTCATTCATTCTTCAGGCCCCCGCACCACACAGGGATTTCAGACACTTCACAGCCTTTAAAATTCAACAATGCCAAACTGGCTCTCCTGCAACTGATCTGTTTCCAATATTCTGTGCCCAGGACAAATGGAATGGATATTTATTGAAACCTGCTAAGTACATTCACATCCATTCTGTCCTTTCTTCCTTGGGAGATGGGAGTGACTATCTTTTTTTTTAAACCATGAGGAAGCTGAAGTTCAGAGAGGTTAAGCCACTTACCCAAGGTCACACAGCTAAGAAGTACCACAGCTCTTTCTCTGATCTATGCTGCCTCTCTCCAAAGATGAGTAAGGCATGGAGAGATGGTCCATGCAGATGAAGACATAGACACGAAGGCTTTCCAGGTGCAGATTTGAGAGTGGGGAGCCCAGCCTGAGCTCCTGTTGGGGACAGAAGGGATGGCTTCTGTCTGTTTTCCTGTCCCTGGCAGGGTGCAGGCACAGTGTAGGTGTAGTGCATGTTCCGGGAGTTTGGTGAGTGTCCTTGGGGCTGGAGTCAGGGAGGCCAGGGTCCTGCCTCGAAATTGTGTGTGACCTTCAGCAAGTCGCTGGCCCCCTCTGGGGCTCAGTGTGGAATCTGAGGGTTGGACTAGGTGACCTCCTCACCCTGCAGCTCTGACATTTAAGGGGAATTTAAAAGTAGCAAATAGCCCTAACCGGTTTGGCTCAGTGGATAGAGTGTCGGCCTGCGGACTGAAAGGTCCCGGGTTCGATTCCGGTCAAGGGCATGTACCTGGGTTGTGGGCACATCCCCAGTGGGGGGTGTGCAGGAGGCAGCTGATCAATGTTTCTCTCTCATCAATGTTTCTAACTCTCTGTCCCTCTCCCTTCCTCTCTGTAAAAAATCAATAAAATATATTTAAATAAAAATAAAAAATAAAAGGAGCAAATGAACTCCACATACATGGTTCTCAGCAGGCCGAGGGGGGGCTGGGACAGAGGTTGGGTTGAGACCAGGTCAGAGTAAGTAGGAAGACTCGGAGCAGTGACCAGCGGTGCTGGGACTCCGGCTCCTGCAGCAAATGGAGTTCCCGCCCGGCTTACCAGGGCCCACCGCCTCCGCCGGGCCTCGCTCAGGAAGGTGTGTGGGGGGTATCTAATACCTAACTCCGTTCTTCTGTTTCTTCCCCTCCCTCCTGACTGACCCGCGAGCAGCTGGGTGGGGCCTGTCTGCTGGGCATCGGCATCTGGGTCATGGTGGACCCCACTGGCTTCCGAGAGATCGTGGCTGCCAACCCCTTGCTCATCACGGGCGTCTACATCCTCCTGGCCATGGGGGGCCTGCTTTTCCTGCTCGGCTTCCTGGGCTGCTGCGGGGCCATCCGGGAGAACAAGTGTCTGCTGCTGTTTGTGAGTACTGCCATCCCCGCCCCCCATAGGGGCCCGGTGCCTACCCTGCAGGGACTTGCACCGAGGTCTGGGCCAAGCAGGCCATCCTCCTGGAGTGGGGGCGCCGCCAGCCTTTCCCATGGGGCCTTGCAGCCCCAGCTTCCAGAGCTTGCTCTGTGCTCGGCCAGGCGGGCCATGTGGGCAAGCTGCCCCCACGTGAAGAGTGGCCTCAGCCTCCAGGTCCAAACAGCCAGCCTCCTCCTTGGCATTGTCAATGGAGAATGTTGGCCACGATGCTTATCTACTTGCTTGCTTTTAAGAACTCCAGTAGATAATTTCGTCCTTGGTACAAGAGCTAAGACAGCTATTGGATAAATCGCCGTTTGCATTTCCAGTTCCAAAATAGAAATGATAGGACCTCTGAAGGTACTTTTCTTATTAAATAAATAGTCCTTGGACGGCTCCTATGGGCCACATAGTTCACTAGGTGCTGACGATGCATCGGGGCCAAGAGTGGCTGTCCCTCCCTCATGGACAGGGGGAGGTGTGGATCCCATAAGGACGGGCTGGGCAGCAGGCAGACCTCACTGGAGTGTGCGCCCTGCTCTGTCCCCTAACTAATGATGTGACTCTCGTCTAGTTTCTTGACCTCTCTGAGTCTCAGTGGCTTTGCTTGTTAAGTAAGCAAGGAGCCGACCAGCTCACGAGAGAAGGGGGAAGGTGTTGTTTCTCTGTCTGTGGAAGTCCTGTGAGCTGTGGTTCTTTGGGCTTCTGCTCACCTTCCTGGCCTTGGCGGGTGGGTCCTCTCCCCCTGCGGGGTCCTGTGAGCCCCCAGGGCGAAGAGAACTTGTGGGTGGAGCCCAGCCCTGCTATGGGTTCAGTTTAAAGCAGCCCTGCGTAGAGAAGTGTGTGTGTGGATGGCGAGTGGGTGGTGGGAGTGAAGCCGTAGGAAGGTCTGGGCTGGTCATCAGGAGGACGTCCTTGCAAGGCTCTGGCTGTTCCTGCCGGCGCTCTGAGAGGCAGAGACCTGGCCCAGTGCCTCCTCCCCAGATTAGGACACACTCCACGGCCCCCACTGTCCCAGTGAGATGCCCCACGTCTCGGAGACCAAGTGAAATCCGCCGTGAAATGTGTGACACTGAAGCCTTGGGTCCCTGTGGCCTTCAGTCACATACACACTGCAAACTTTTCACTGGGAGAGAAACCAAGAAGCCCGTGGGCGCCCCCTGGTGGGAAACTCTCTGCAGTGTCAGATGGTGCAGGGGAAATCTGGGCTTGGGGAGCCCCCAGCACTTTAAAGGGAGCTGGGTATGGGTCCCGGACACACTGAACCGCCCCTCCAGTCCCCCTACACCTCGGCCCCCAGGGCACATCTCTGAAGCCAAGCCAGGAAGGGGCTGGGCTCGGGGCTGGGGAGGCAGCGAGCTAAGTGGCTCCCTCTGAGCCTGCGGTCTGGACAGGCCCTCTCCTCAGTGCTTAGGAGACCGAGGCCCAGGAGGAGGTTTGCTCCGAGCGAGAATGAAGTCCTGGCATGTCTGGGTCCAGCCCACCGACCCTCACAGTAGCCCCTTCCCACTCCTTTCTTTATTGCCTTTATTCCTCCCTTTTGTCTCTCTTTAGTCTCATCTCTGCTGCTCCCTCTTTCTCCATCTCTCTCTCTCTCTCTCTCTCTCTCTCTCTCTCTCTCTCTCTCTCTCTCTCCCTCTCTCTCTCTGCCTCTGCCTTCTCTTCATCTCTTGGTTTCTGTTCCTGCTGCCTTTCCTACCCCTCTCCTGAGTGCTCCTTGCCTCCGTCCTGTCTCCCTCCCCCTTTCTCTTTACTCCTCTCCTCTCTCCCCCTCCCACCCCCTCTTCTCCTTGCCCCCTTCTGATGCCCAGCACACACAAGCTGGAGGTCACAGTGCAGGTCAAAGGAGGGGACCCTTGGGCCCAGGTCTCCTTCTCTCAGACCAGGGCTGAGGGGCTCCTACCTTGGCATGGACTCAAGTGGTTAAAAACTCACCTGAAATTATGTGTAAAATATTATGTCAGGACCTGCGTGTGTGTACCTGTGCATGTGTGTGTGTATGTGTGTGTGTGTATGGTGTGCACATGCATGCTCTGGGGAGAAACACCACAGCTTCTAGAAGGTTTTCAAAAAGACTCATGATCTAAAAACTAAGAAGGACCACTTCCTCTTTTAACCTGGACCTGTCCATGTGGAGGTCCACCCCTTAGGGAAGCCTGAGACCCCTCCGTCAGGCTGCTAGGAGGGGCCAAGAAGGAGCTTCGAGGCTCCTCCAGAACCCAGGCTCAAAGGCCTGCAGGAAAAGGGATGGGGGATGGGGCTTAGCTGAGCACCCCGCCCCTGCTCTGAGGCTGGAACACAGGGTCCCAGGGACGCTGAGCCCAGGGCCAAGGCACCCAATGACCACATCACCTAATGGTGAGTTTTTCTAAAGGTACATTTTTCAGACACTCCTGCTGATCAGTCTTACAGCATTTTCACATACAGCAGGCCCGTTTCAGCCTATTCTTGTGGCATCCCTTTTTCCTGGTTGCTTACCTTTGAATAGTTTCAAGGAATTTTTTTGGCCCATTTATTTGATGCAGATTTTTTTTTTTAAAAAAACCTTTTATAACGAAGTCATGCTAAATGGGAAAAGAGAACAGCAAAAAGAGATGCGGGTGTTTAAAAGAGATAAATGAGCTGAATGGCACATGAAGTACATAAATTTAGTAAATATTTATTAGAAGTGAGAACGGAAAGCAGATGAGCCTGTAGGCAGATGGGCTAGAAGAGTCTGGAAATGCTCCCCAGGAGGCAAAATAGCAGCTCCCACCCCTTTGTTAGTTTTCCCATCCTGGGCAGAGTGTTGTGAATCTGATGCTGGGAATTGCTGGCAAATGTGTCTGTGGGCAGGTGGATTGAGGTTAGGTGAACCCGCGGCAAACAAACCCTGGAAAGGCCCCGATAGGGGAAGCCCCAGGAAGCATCGGGATAAGCCCTGTGGCTGGGCCAAGGGGGATCCCCTCCAAGCGACCAGTGGTGACCCTGTCGAGCAGGAGGAAAGGGCCTCAGGCTGGAGGAGGCGAGCGGAAGAGTGGCCTTGTTACGATGTTGGCACAGCCGGGCACTTTCCTTCAGGTGACCCGCACTCCCACACACTCAAGGCACCCCGTGGTCCCCATGCTTGGGGAACCCTGCTCCAGGCGGGAGAATGGCAGGCAGGCCTGCAGACCCCCTTCCCTGGGGAGGCCCACTTTCCCTGTCAGTGATTTACCAGGTTCATTCTTTCATTTCGTCTCATGAACTTCATTTCTTGAATGAGGAAACTCGGCTCAATGTAAACTCCATCAGGATGAGGACTGTATCTGCCTTGTATGTGTTCGTTTGCCAGCACCTAGCACAGCGCCTGGCCAGCATAAACAGCCCTGGAATGAAGGAACAGAGAGAAGGCTGTGCCAGGGATGTGCTAACAGCCTGGCTCCGATCCCTGCTCTGCCACTTCCTGTTTGGGGGACCTGAGCTGGTTACCGAACCTCTCTGAACCTCGGATTTCTTCTACATAAAATGAAGATAGGAACACCTCCTTCCCATCCCTTGCTTTGCTCTGTTCCTGGCACATGTAAACACGTGATAAATGGGAAGCTAAGGGACTGGTGTTGATCCACAAGGGACCCTGCAGGCCGTGGGAAAGTCTTAAGCCCTGGAGGCTCTCGTAGGTTCCTAGATGACTTGGTGTTAAGAGGCCGTGTTCTGGAATCAGAAACCCAAGTTTACCCCAGGTGTGCGGCCCACCTGCTGGGCCTGCTGCCCTCTCGGGGTCCCAGTTTCCCCGTCAGTACAATGGGCTGTTGATGATAACAGCAGCGGTCTCTCCAGGCTGCCGAGAGGGTTCAGTGATGTGACCACATGCGATCCCCAGGGCCTAGGGAGTAAGCGCTCGGCAGGCGGTACCTGGCGTTGCCTTTCCAGAGATCACCGTGCCGGCACTCCCTTCAGGCAGGCCACGCTTCCTCCTCTCGGTGCAGAGCCACCAGCTGAGCAGCTCTCCCATCCCACCCGCCTCGTGCACGGGCTTCGCCTGCCTCGTCTCGCTGCAGCTGTGCAAAGTCATCCTGGTCAGCACACGCTCCCGGAGCCATGCGCTCGCGGAGTGCGAGGCTGGAGCTCGGTCTCATTCATAGTTTATAGCCGTCTAAGCCGCGACGATCAATCGATAGCGAGAGCCAGCTGAGTCACCGATGATGGAAGCCACTCTGAGGCCACACTTTGCCAGCCTGCGGACTGCCAGCAACTAAACCGAGAGGGCACGGGCAGGGAGGGGCTCCCCTGGAGGCTGCGGGAAACCACCGGATGACCATCCATCACCAGCGAAATGGAAATGCCAGGAGCCCTGCCAGCGGCCTCCGTCACTGTCGGGGGAAGAGAGGCCACAGAAGCGGAGAACACATCACTTCGCTCAGCCCGAGGGCCAGCCAGTGCGTGGGGGCAGGGCCGGGGGTGCTGGAATGGACTGCAGGTGCTGTGGCCAGGGGCAAGGAGGCCCTCTGTCACAGGGTGGGGGATCTCTGCCCACCCCCCAGCTCAGCCCAGGGTCACCCACAGAGCTGACCCCAGCAAGGCTGACCCGTGGGGAGCAGACCCCCAGGGCTCAGCAGCGAGGCGAGGTAGCGTGGCACTGGAAACGAGCCGGGTTAAGACGAGGGATTTGCTCTGAAATGTTTGAGCTGCTCACCTCGGAGCAGTCGTTCCCTTCCCTGGCTTGTTTTCTCCACTGGGGAAGTGGGGGGCTAACCAGGAAAGAGAAGGGATAGAGCCCGGGCTGGAGGCAGCTTAAAACTGGCGAGACTCCTGCCGCCAAAGACAGCAGTGTGGGAGGAGCTGGGTGCTGCTGGTCGGTTTGAGCCAGGGCTGCTTCTGGAGTGTGGACATTTAAAAGAGACCGAACCAAACTGTCTGACGGGTCAAGGGGATGTGTTCACGGCCACGTCCTCAGTAAGTCATTTTGCAATCCATCCCAGTGGCTCCCCAAAGGTGGTATGAAGCCCAAGCAATTTGGAGGAGCCTCAGGACCTTCATGGGGCAGCCTGTCCAAGCTGAAAAGCCAGGGAGGGGACGTGATGGGTCTTCCCAGAATGAGGATACGGTGGCAGAAAGCTGCTTCTGTCCAAAGGAACACAATCCAGGAGAGAGACACTGAGAGCGTTCCAGTGGCCCATGCGAGTGTCAGAGGAAAGAAGTGCTGAGCGTCCCCGGAGCTGGGCGTCCCTGGAGCTGGGTGCCCCTGGAGCTGAGTGCCCCCGGAGCTAGGTGCCCCCAGAGCTGGGTGCCCCTGGAGCTGGGCGCTGGGGCTTGTGGAGCAGCTTCCCTCCGCTCCTGTGAGAGCCTGGGCGACAAGCTTGGCTCCGCCTCTCTTATGACATAACAACACTTCACATCCATCACTTCGTTGTTCCCAGGTGAGCCCCAAAGTGGGTGTCACACCCTCATTTCACTGACAAGGAAGCTGAGGCTGGAAGATGGTTTGAGTGATTGTCCCAAGTCACACAAAGCACGGCAGGGCGGGCAGAGGCGTCCGGACACTAAGCCCAGGACCCTTTGCGTCCTTCCAGCCTGGGCACATCCAGTGTGGCCTGGCAGCTCGGGGACCCTGACCCACGGGAGCAGGTCTCGGGGCAGCTGGCTGTGCACCGGGGACTCAGTCCTCTGCTGGTGGCCGCAGGTGGGGTGACAACTCTGGGATGGTCACAGACCACGTATGCCAGCGGCACCAGGGCTTAAGACTTTCCCACGGCCTGCAGGGTCCCTCGTGGATCGACACCAGTCCCTTAGCTTCCCATTTATCAGATGATGAAGGCCCACCGTGTCCTTTCTTCTGCTAACAGCTCTCAGCCCAAAACTCTGCCCAGGATGGCCAGGGCCTGAGAGGTGGTGGACAGCAAAGTCATGATGGCGAGCCGGTCACTCCTGGCTTCATTCCTTCATCTGATAGCCACGAACCGGTGTCTGTGCTGTCCGGGCCTGGGGAGAGCGTGCTGAGCTACAGCCTCTGTGCTTAATTGGGGGCCCAGTGGGGACACAGCAGCTGCCATGGGGACATCTCTGTGGGGCACTGTGATGGGGGGCGGGGGGCAGGAGCCGCAGGAGAGCGCCTGGGCTGGAAAACGAGGAGCTGGTGACTGAGGGAGGACGTGCCTTCCTGGCAGAGGGGACCCCGAGACAGAGGCCTCCTGGTTGACTTGGGGCGCATCAGGGAATACAGTGAGTGGAGTGGGTTCTGTTAGTTTTCAAACTCCTGGCTCGTGGGAATGAGGCTGGGGCTGGGGGTGGGGACGCCAGGGTTTCCTGAGCCTGGAACTCAGCTTCCGCTTCCTGCCAGGGCTGCCAGGCAGGTTGTCCAGACTGACCCCTGGGCAGGGGCCTCAGCTCGGGGGGGCCGTGTGCACGGAAGGCTTGTCTGTCTGTTTACTTTTTCCATTATTTGCATTACAGCCTTGTTGACTCCAAAGGGCGGTGTGTTTATTATGAAAAATGTCTGCTTAATGGCAGTGAAGTTCCTTGTTTTACAGAATCAGTGCATTGCGCCAGCTGTGGAGCAGGTGGAAGGGGGCTTCGGTGGGCGGGGTCCCCGGGCCGCCCGCCCTCAGTGTTCACGAGCCTCTCCTTCTCGTTGCAGTTCTTCTTGTTCATCCTGATCATCTTCCTGGCGGAGCTCTCGGCGGCCATCCTGGCCTTTATCTTCAGGGAAAATGTACGTACCGGGCCCCACGCCCTGGCTCCCTGCCACCAGCCAGGGTCGGAGGCCATCACGGCCAGCCCGTCCCGTCCTGAGGGACACACAGAGACATCAGCCTCTCACCCAGCACTTTCAGCCCAAATGGTGACCCCGCCAGCCTCTTCCTTACGAGGGCTTTTCCAGAAGGTTAGCGTCAGGGGCCCTTAAGGGTCTTGCTCTTCCGAAAACATCTAGTGCAATCACACACCTGATTCTGGAATCTTCCATCCACACCTTGCCAGGTGATGGCACAGCAGTCGTCATGTGACCACGTGGGGACAGTCAGGGAGGCTGTCCCCTGAGCCTGGGAATGTGTGATGCACAGAAGGGGCCGAGCACCATCAGCTGAGGCCCTGGCCGGTCCCCAGTTTGGGCCACCTGCCCCACAGGCCATCTTATTCCAGGGGCTCCAGCACCCGGACACCAGCTCCCTCCTGAGTCCACAAGAGCCAGGCTCCAACCACAGGTGGCCTGGAAGCAAAGAGAAGAGGGGAGGAGAGGAGGGGTAGGGGAGGGGGCAGGAGACCCGAGCTGGCCCTGGGTGGTGAGCAGGTGAGCTGTCCCCAGAGGGGAGGAGGCAGCAGCCTATCCCCAGAACAGTGCCCAGCGGGCCTCCCTCTCGGTTAGACCTCTGGAGAGTATTCTGAGGGAAGGAGCGGCTTCCAAGGACATCTCTGGAAACTAGATGTGCAAAGGCTCCCTGCTCCACACTGTGGTTTCTTCAGGGCCTGGGCCCAGGGCATCCGCTTAGCTCTGAGGAACAGCTCAGGGTGGAGGGTGGGTGAGGCAAGCCCCCTCTGAGACGAGCTGCAGGGCAGAGTGAGGTCCCCGGGTGCCCTGGCCTCGGGGTCGCCGAGGGATGCGTGTAGACGTTTCATGTGAGTGATCCCATGATGGCTGGAGGCCACGGGCCTTGAGGTGGGGGTTAAGGGACTCGTCCCAAGCTTAGGGGAATGCCAGGAGCCTGGCACCAGGGCCCTGGCTTCCCTCCCTTCCCCCAAAGCTGACAGATGGAGAGGCCGGGAGGGGTGGGGCAGCACCAAGCTGCCAGGTGGGGTCTCAGCCCACCCTCTCCCTCTGCCTCCAGCTCACCCGGGAATTCTTCACCAAGGAGCTCACCAAGCATTATCAGGGCAACAACGACACAGACGTCTTCTCTGCCACCTGGAACTCGGTCATGATCACAGTGAGTGACCCCCCTACACACCCTGGGCGCTATGAGCTTTCAGAGCCGCAGGGCCCAGTGTTGCAAATGTCTGGCCACCAGAGATCCCATTGCTCGTGCCAATGATCAACCGGGGCACGGCCTCGCCAACCCGCCAAGGCCCACCTCGGAGTTGGTCCACACGGCATTCCCAGCAACTACTCCCTCAATCACAGTCCACACTCTGAGTGAGACCTGTTTGCCATCTCTGACTGGAATCCCCAAGCAGCTGTCATTGTCATCAACGATAGTCATCACAGTGACTGTTTACTGAGCGCTGACTAGGCGCCTGGTGAGGTGGGGGTTGTTACCATCCCCCCCCCATTTACAGATGGGGACACTGGAGGCTCAGAGAGGCTGAGGGACGTTCCCAGGTCCCCCAGGCGGAGCGGGTGGAGCCAGCCGCTTCCTCACTGGCCTTTGGAGAGGCTGTCTGTCCCCGTCAGGCCCGCTCCCACCCACAGACCCTTCCTGTGCTCTCCTCCCAGTTTGGTTGCTGCGGGGTCAACGGGCCTGAAGACTTCAAGTTGGCATCCATTTTCCGACTCCTGACTTTGGACAGCGACGAGGTACCCGAGGCCTGCTGCCGGAGAGAACCGCAGACCCGGGACGGGGTCCTGCTGAGCAGGGAGGACTGCCTCCTGGGAAGGGACTTGTTCCTGAACAAGCAGGTACAGGCCCTGCTCCCCAGGCAGGGGGCGTGGGTGGCCAGAGCTGGTGGGTGGCGGTCGTCCCAGAGGCACTCCAGGATCCCATGGACTGTTGACGAGATTTGGGACTGAATGGAGGCTAAGGAAGCTCCATCCAGGCTCCTGGCATCCAAGCAAAGGGTAAAGGATGAAGGCGACCGATGGCTCAGTGATGGCACAGGCCCGAGGAGTGGGCATTTTGGCTGGGGTTGAAGGGTGAGTAGGAGTGTTCCAGGATTCCAGGCAGAACGCTCCTTGAGCTTCTTATAATGTAGGTTGGGAGCCAGAACTAGAATCACACAGTGGGGACCCCTCCTTGGTCATGTGCTCTGTTTTGGGGGAAGCTCACATTGGCCATGTGGGGGCACCTCCTGGCTCCAAGGGAGCAAGATCAGGGAAGCTCCTAGACTTCTTGCAACCCTAGAACTTCATCTCAGTTTCAGAAGAATCCCTTCCCCTTCCTGTGACACAAGGTTCCCCAATGACCAGCCCCTGACCCCTCAGTGTGTATGTGAGACCAGAGAGACAGGACAGAATGAGGGTGGACTCATGCCTCTTATTGGATTAGCCCTTTAATGCGAATTCATGGGAGAGTTCCAGATGCACGGGACCCCCAGGGGACGGGAGACAGGCCCCTGCTCCTGTGGGGCTCATGGCTGAGTTAGAGGATGCAGATGATAAACAAGAAGCAAATAAACCAAAAGTGGTCATTTCACGAGGCAACAATGACTAAAAAGGAAGTAAAACCAGATGATGGGCTAGAAGGGACCGGGGAGAGGGCTCAAGGCAGGCCTCTTAGAGTCCCAGGGGAGGGGACAGTTGAGCTGAGGCCTGACTCTGGCCATCTGGTGAGTCTCTTTCCAGCTTCAGCCTCATCTCACCAGCTCAGCACCATCATCCCCTGCGCCTGCCCATGTCATGTCAAAGGGTACACAAGGCCCCAAAAGCAAGTTCCTCTGCCCCCCACAGTCCTGCCCTCCTGCGCTGAGGGAGAGAGACAGCAAGAAATTGACGAGGGCCCTGGGATCAGGTCGCTGCTGAACTGGGGAGGGTGGGCCACCCAGGGGTTGGGTCTCTGCCGTGAGGACAGACTGCAGGACATGGGGGCAGTTTCAGGCTGTGCTGTCAGCTGGCCTGGGCTGTTGGTCCCTATGTCGCCTTGACCAGGACACACTCTCCGGACCTCAGGTCCCCTATACAGTGGCAGAGACAGCTAGCTGCCCCCACATTCCATTCACCCCTTCCTCTTTGGAAAGAGGGGCTTTATAAGACCCCATGACCACCAGGTAAAGGCTGCCCTTCCCAGCCTCCCTTGCAGCTAGGCCATGTGACCAACTTCTAGCCAAAGGGAGGTAAGCAGATGCGATTCGGGGAACTGGGTAACATCCTTAAGGAAAAGCACTGTGCCTGCCTCCCCCCCCCCCCCATGCCCCCTGGCTGGAATGCAGCTGTGGTGACAGACATCTCTGACTTGATGTCTGGATGTCAGAGTATCAAGGGAGAAGGAGCCTGGGCTGCTGACAACTCCATAGAAAGCCGCCACCACTCAGGATTTAATAAGAAAGACAAACAAACGTCTAAGTCAGGAATGTCTGGTGCACGTGGCCAAACCTCTAATCTGAGGCCACTTGTGAGCTGTTCTGGGAGGCCTTTCATGGGCCCTGGTCCTTGAGGGCTTCATCCTGACATGCTTCCCATTTCTGATTCAGACTCTGATGATGCCTCCGTCCCTCTCCTGGGCATGGCTTTGATGTCGGAGGCTCAACAGAGGGCCCCGAGCGGCTATCTTAGTTCTTCAGGACGACTCTTCCTCTGGCCCTGAGTGACTTGGATTGGCTCCTGGGCCTCCTTCTCCGGGACACTCAGTCCCTCCTGAGCCTCCTCCCCTTTGAAAAGCCTCTGCCAAGGGACTGTCTGCTTGTTTTTCCTCCAGAACCCACTTCCCTAAGGCCCAGGGTGCATTTCTGACTTGGCCTGATGTCCCATCGTAGGCAGCAGCAGCATGTTCTATTGCAAGTAATGAAATCCCAACTGAAGGGGCTAAGCAAACCCCTTTGTGTTTCACACGTGGAAACAATTCTAGGAGACGGTGGCTTCTCACGTTGTACCAGTGGCTCTGCCATGTCAGTCAAGGCCTGGTCTCTGGTTTCTGTGGCCTTTTCTTGTGTTCACCACTTCATGATGGCAAAGTGGCTGCCATGGCTCCAGACATCCACCCATGTTCAAGGCGGGAGAAGGGGAAAGGGTGGCACCAACTTCCTTCCCAGAAACCTCCAGGCGACTTCTGCTTAGGACTTAGTCACATGGCCACCCGGAGCCAAGGCAGAGGGCACGTGCCTATGGGTGTTGAGTTAGTCCGCCAGCCCTGTTCACCGTTGAATTCCAATGAAGAGAAATCAGAAAATCTCAAAAAAGGTAACCCAGGTTGAATACTTGGACCCCCCATGGATATGATTCGAACCCCTGTGACAGCTTCTCCAGCTCATTCCTCAGCCGTCCCTGGGTCAAGACAGTCACCCAAGAGTCAGGAGTGAGTCCTGCTGGAAACAACTCAGAGGGTCTCCCAATAGATGGTGACCTTGCTAGACCTTGACTCCAGGCCAGTGTGGTGACCACCGAAAGGAAACCATCCATATTCCCCATTTGTCCAGGTGACCGTAGGTCTTCTCTCCCCTCAGCATCGCTGTTTCCCTGCCTTATCCCCACTGTCCCCATCTGCTTTGTGGTGGGTTGTGAGTGTGGGCGCTCTGTGACCTTGAAACAAAGTGCTACCCCTTATCCTTCTGGAAAGGGAAAAGCAATGCAGCCAGAGAGCAAGAGCAGCAGCACGTGCAAAGGCCCTGGGGTGGGAGGGAGCATGGTGTGTTCCCGGACCCAAGAGAAGGCCTGTAGGGCTGGAGCACGGTGAATAGGGCAAGACTAGCTCAAGGTGAGGGCCTCAGGAGGGCCACACTATGCAGGGCCAGCAGGTTCATGCTGAGGATGCTGGAAGAGCAATGGAAACCCACACCCAGTTCTCCCTGGGGAATGGGGGCCATGAGGGTGTTCCGGCTGCTCAGTATCGGGGGCCTCTATTGGCCAGCCCAGTTGGTTCAGTCCAGGGACCCAAAGGGCCTTGGTGCCGAGCCAGATGGAGGGGAGATGAGCAGTGAAGGCCCCAGGTGCACCGCCCACAGCAGAGGGGGGCAGGATGTCTTCTCTCTGCTGGACAAGGTCCCCTGGGTGAGCCGTGTCGAAGTCAGCTTCATGCATAGGAAGGACTTACTGCTTCTGTCCCCTCGCGGGGGAGGGGGGTGGCGAGACGGGGGGAGGATTGTCTTGCAATGACACCCAGAGACGCAGGGGGTAACCCCCCCAACTCTGCGCTCAGACCCTTTCCACCAGCCGGGATGTGCTCAGAGGGGCACAGAGGGAGGGAGGGCAGCCTTCAGGAGTGGAAGCCTTGCTCCATGCCAACAGCACTGCCTGAGCTTTGGGCCATATGCCAGTTTCCCGGCTTCACAGCCCTGGTCCCTGACCCCTGACCCCTGACCCCTGACTATCCCTCGGGCTGTGGATTCACCTCTGGTCCTTTCCCCAGGGCTGTTACACAGTGATCCTCAACGCCTTCGAAACCTATGTCTACCTGGCCGGAGCCCTCGCCATAGGGGTGCTGGCCATCGAGGTAAGTGAAGGCCCACTTCCGTGGCTCCTCCCCAGAAGCAAGGCACACTCAGGGTTTGGGGCAGACCCCCCATGGGTTAGCCCCTTCCCCTCAGGCTGGGCGGCCCCGTGGGAGGCTGGGGGCCCGGCCTAACTAGCCAACTCCTACTTTCTGTGCAGCTTTTCGCCATGATCTTCGCCATGTGCCTCTTCCGGGGCATCCAGTAGAGGGCGTGGCCTGAAGCCTGAGGAGTCACCCTGCCCACCACTGCCCAGTACCCAATGCCCTCCTCCCCCCGGCACCTCTGCTCCTGGGTCCAGGGGTAGGAGGTGAGGCCATCATGAGTGGCCAGGAGAAGGGCCAGGGGAAAATAGCTATTTTTTTAACAAAACAAAATGACGAAAATATGGACTGATGTGCCCCGCCTGGATTCCGGGGTGGGGCCGTGGGCTCTGCACCCAGGCTGCCGTCTGCACTAGAGACCAAAGGAACACCCGTGCCCGGCCCCCTCCTCGGCCCACCGGACTCCCGCAGCCCTGGGCCTGGGCCCTCTCCTCACAGCCTCCGGGACCTGGTGCCAAGAAAGTGAGGATTTAGGCAACAAGGAGGCAGAAGCAAATCTGGGGGAGAGGTGGGCAGAGCCCAGGGGCCCACGGACACTGGGTCACCACGTCCTTGAGAACTTGGCACCTCCTCGCAGCCCCTCGTCCGGTCGATGGAGTTGTCCCTGCTCCTGCTCCGGCCAACAGTGGGCTGCGGACACTGGACCCGAGAATGGCCCAGCTGGCGGGGTCCGCGCTCTCCCCAGCTGTTGGACCGAATGTCTGGGAGGCCCGGAGTATCACCCACAGTCACACCGCACAGGCATGACATTCTGAACAAGAACTGGGTGGTTGGGGCTGTCGGTCCAGCAGAGCTGCTCACGCCCTCCCGGGCCTCGGCATCATGGTTTCCCCAGAAGAGACAGGGCAGCTGGCCAGGAACTGCCTCTTCCCAGTTCCACTGCTAAGATGATTCTAGACTCTCCCTGCCTCCCTCCCCACCCCCGCCGTTTGCCTTCCCAACTCCCCACCTTCTAAGCCCCCAGGAACACACACACACACACACACACACACACACACACACACACACACACACTTATACACACCAGAGTCCCTTTGCCTGTCTCTGCTCACAAGCCCATCACTTCCCTGTTCTCCACCAACTCCCTGGCTCCCAGCGCTGGAAGGAGCCCCCAAGATCACCCGGTTCTTCTCTCCCCACCCAGAACTGTAGCTTGGATATCTTCTGCAAGATCCCTGCCAAGACATCTCCACCCTCTTCTTGCACACCTCCAGGGACGGGGACCTCACTACCTCCCAGGACAGCATTCTGCCTTTCGACTGCTGACTTCAGACTTCCCTTTTTCTGTGGTTCTGCCCAAGGCTCACTTTCCTTCCCTGAGTGTTAAGGCCACACACTGTCTCCCCCGTTATCACCAGGCTAAAGAATTCCGAGGCATCTCATCATTTCTGTTGTGACATCGTTTCCTGCCCCCTCACCGTCCACAGCACATTTCTGAGTGCTCCCTCCAGGCTCAGGCAGGAAGAGGTCTTCCCACAGACTCACTGACACTCACACAGCTCCCACAGATCAGCCCCTCGGAACACAGACCTCAGGTTCTAGACCAGTGCTGGCAACTGGATTACAAGATGCCTCAGCCCTGCTGAGTCAGGAGTGGCTGGTGGAGGCTGTGCAGAGGATCTGAGGTTTGGCCTGGGCTTGGTGGGAGAGGGCAGTGTAATCCCGATTCTATAATCCCGATTGGCGGTGTCGGCCCCAGGCGTGGGAATGGGAAGGGTAGCATGATGTCTGCCTTCCCCTCCTCTCCACTGTCCCTTCGGGGTCTGGGACAAGCCCTGTCTGTCTCCCAGGCCCTGAGCCAGCTTCCAGCCTCCCCTGCTTCCCAGTGACTTGGGGAGAGAGCTGCGGCCAGGCGCCCAGTGCTCCCCTGCCCTGCCCCCTGCCCCCTTCTGAGCTACACCAGAGCTCTGTGCCTGCTGTAGCGATTTGGTTAGACCTTCCTCCCAACTCTCCCTTCCCCTCCCACCCGTCCTCTCCGCCTGGGTCTTTCCCTCTGCCCTGCATCCCATGATGCATGAGCTCCCTAGCAACTGGGCATCCCAG
>NW_005871261.1:129094-131357 GCF_000147115.1 Myotis lucifugus | reverse complement strand
GGCAGCACTGGAGGTCAATCGGGCAGCTGTGGCTCCAGTGCAGGGGAACTGGGCCTTGAAGGTAGGAAGTGCCCATACGCGTGTGAGAGGCAGGTCATGGAGGACCCATGGGCTGAGGCAGGGGGCGGGGGGGGTGAGACTCCCGCCAAGGACTTTCCCAGAAATGGTGCCAAGGGACCCGGAATCTGACCCTGCTGACCTCCCAGGCACCGGCCACCCAGGCTGGTAAGGGAACCCGGGATCTGCTCGGGCTGGTAGCTGTTTGCAAGGCTGCCTGTGGCCGTCGGAGGGCAGGGGCTTGGGGCTTGAAGAAAGCAAGCTCTGCCCCAATATGAGGAGCCTCCTGGGCTCCGGCTGTGGCGGTTACAGTATAGCCGGTATAGCCCATACGTAACAGGTGCTGGTGGCAGCTGCCAGCTGCGGGGGGGGGGGGGCGGGGCGCGCAGGGGTACAGCAGGTAGGAGTACCTCTGCAGGTCAGGGAAGACCTTACACGGGAGCCAGCACCCTCCCTGCTCCCAAACTACTGCCTCGGGGAGAAGGGACACAGCTTGGGGGCTGGGGCCCAACCTCAGCCTCCCTTGCCCTCCCTCTCCTGTCCATGCCTGAGGGGCCCGACGGGATACCCCCAAGTGAGCTGAGGCCCCAGCACCCATGTCTGCAGAAGCCCCCCTCCCCTCCCTCGTGGGCCCCGTCGAAAGTCTATTTTGAAAATGGTAAATGTTCCTCGCAGTAGATAGCAGAGCTATTTATCATGTTTATTCCCGGGACCCCCCTTTTATATTATATATCAAGAGTTTTGTAATATAAAACAACACCCACACTGATGGTTTTGCACTGGTTTTTGTGACCGTTTCTTACAAAAAGAAAAAGGAACGAAGAATAAATAGTGACCGTGAAGAAAGGTGGTCTTGATTTGGGGGCGGGGTGGGTTGGGGCAAAGGGGACCTGGGGGGACTGGGCAGGGGCATTCTGGGTCTCCCCAAATCTTTAGGATGGGGGCTGGGCCTTCCTCACTAGACTTGTGGGTCCCCTTGTCCCTCTCCCCTTGTCACCATCTCCTCCCCAAGGACTCCCCCTCACTCTCGCCCTGCACTGCCCCGCCCCCCAAGGCCATGTCTGCCTGCCAGAGCCCCTCCCTCCAGGCCTCACTGGAATGTTCAAGCAGCAGGAAGTGCCTGGACACTGCCCTCCGGTGGGCCCTCACCACACCCCGTGCCCTACACCCCGCACCCCAGCTGAGTGAAGTAGGTTGGCCAGCTCAGCCCTAGCAGATGCCGAACACAGAGCCCGACTCCAGAGCCCATGCCTCCCCTCCCTGCCTGCCTCCGGAGGGGTCTACCTGCCGGGCCCAGCGGTTACTCGGACAAACCACCACCTGCCGGAGAACTAGCCGGGCCTTCAAAGGCGTGGGCCAGATGGAGGGCATGGCCTTGGTCTGGGGCACTGCCCACCAGTCACCAACAGCACCTCCCAAAGTGGGCAGTGGGCAGCCTGCCTAGGGCTCTCCCTCGGGACAGGCACGCACTTCAGTGGCAGGAGATGGACGCCAGGAAAGAGCTGGCCCTTCCTTAGGTCTGCCGTCCCTTCGGCTCGGCCGTGGTCACCAGCAGCGTAGCCTTAGGCCCCTGACCCACCAGGCCTCTCTCCTCAGCTGTGCTGGACACTAGGTATGTGGCTGCAGGGATAGCTGGGCACAGGGACAGGAGTGTGCGGCCCAGGGTGGGCAGGTTCCCAGACACAGGTCCACCCGGCAGTAGACAGAGCCGGGCTGCACTAAAGACCACCCATCTCGCCCCCAAACACTCTCTGTTCCAAGACAGAAAGCGAGACTGGGCCTGGGCTACTGCTCTCCACACCCGTCCCCAGAACACAGGGCTGGAGAGGACAGTGCTGGGAGGGAGGAGGGAGTACTGGGGGACACACAGGCCGGGGGACGGGGGGGTCTGCAGGGCTGTTCATCTCTGAGGGAGCCAGGTGTCCACCTTCTCCAGGGCATCTGCCGGGCAGGGGGGCTGGGGGCGTGGAGGGACATGAGAGGAGGTGTCCCACTGAAATATTTCTATATTTTTCCCCAGCTGAGCTCGAAGGGCACCCAGTCCTATCCTGCTAGACCCTGGGGGCAGCGCAGGCTGGAGGTCCAGAGGGCAGCACCCTGGGGAGGGGGGGAGGGGAGGGAAGGGGAGGGACTAAGCCGGGTGAGCATCAGACCCTGAGACATGCCAAGTTCAGGCTTTTCTTCTCATCTCTAGCCCATCACTTAC